>NC_141052.1:1330000-1337500 GCF_041138505.1 Cibotium barometz
ACCAAGTGAAATTCAAGGTTGATGAAGGTAATAAATGGTGGACATGTGGTGGAGGGGAAGCATTGTTCCTTGTAGATTGTGATTTTCATTGGTAGTAGGACTTTCATAGAAAGTTGTAGAGCCCTTAAATGGAAAGTGAACTATATATGTAAGTTATTATGTGCTAATCACATGGTTGCCATGGAAAATATATGTTATTAATGCTCATGAAGCTACTTAGAAATGTACTTGGGAGCTTTCTTTTTAAGAGAGCTTTGATTGATAGGTTGATTTAATAAAGTTTTTCATAGGATTAGTGTGCAAAAAATAATCACCCAAATTGTGAAAAAAAACATCTGAAAAAATGGAGGCATTTCTTACTAATTCTAAAAAATTTAAAAGTATTTAAAGTTCTAA
Source organism: Cibotium barometz (assembly GCF_041138505.1). Lineage (NCBI taxonomy): Eukaryota > Viridiplantae > Streptophyta > Polypodiopsida > Cyatheales > Cibotiaceae > Cibotium > Cibotium barometz. The sequence continues at coordinate 1,330,397 of NC_141052.1, forward strand.
AATTTTTAAGTATTTAACATCAAAATCTAAGATTTTAAATTTTCAACTACAAATTTTGCAAGCTTTTTTTTAAGATTTAAGAGGTGTAAAATACAATAAAGCCAAGTTTTTTAGAGACTAGATGGTATTTATATTATGTTTATTGATGGGATTTATTTAAGAGGTGCAAAATACACTAAAACTAAGTATTTTTGGAGACTGGATGGCATTTATATTATGTTTATTGATGGGATTTATGAGGTGCAAAATACACATAAGAGGCCTATGTTTAATCATAAGAATTATACTTTTGTATTTATAAGAGGTTTCCTATTTATTGGTTTCAAGTAGTGAGAGGTGTCCTATTTATTAGTTTTCGCTTTGTGCATTCAAGTGTGTGAGAACCCGATCTATTTCAAGGGTTAAGTATTTTGATAATTCCCTTGTGAAGGTGATCATGTCCTACAGGGTTCGGGAAAAGACGGGTTCAATTTAGCCTAGAACTTGTTCAACTTGGGTAAAATCCTTCTCATTTTTAGGTGAGAAGGAAATAAAACCCTTTCAAATTTTATATATTTTAGTTATAATTTTTTACTTTACGTAAAAAAAATCCCTCTCAAAAATGGCAATTTCCTTCTCATTCAATGATGAAAAGGATTTGATTGCTTCTCCCTAAAAAAAACTTTCCCGAACGTTGTTGATGAACGTGATACCGCACCCATCCGCCCCCGCGGCTGCTGGCACGGAGTTAGCCGGGGCGGTGGTTTGTCTTCCAACGTTAAAGAAGTAGTGAGATTAGATGATAGGCCCGAACCCTGATGTCCTATATGATCCACCATAGATACCATGCAACTTAGGCTTCAGCTTTTGGCATGAACATTAAAAGAGAAAAAAAGGCAAAAAGCAAGAAAACCTAAAGAACGTATACAAACAGCATCATGCACTTTATGAATAACACCATTGTCGTAGACTTAGCCTTTTCAAAAATTTAAAATTTTAGATAGTTTGCTTCTCAAAAAGGAGCAAAAAAGATCCATCTAAGCCTTAAGTTCAGTAAAAATGAGTTTCCAATGTCCGAAACACGTGTTCTAGATTTAAAAGCTGTTCAACAAGGGCACAGTGCTTGCCTTGTCTTCAATCAATTCTGCCCCACCACACGATCAGTCACGCGAAAAACCCTAGCATCACGATCAGTCACGCGAAAAGCCCTAGCATGATTGCTTACAAAGAGCAGCCCTTCTTACAACCATCGAGCGCGCCACTCAACAGGTGGAGAAGAAGATGGAGAAGTGGCCACTATTGTATTGTGTCCTCCTCGTCCTCCTCCTCTTCAACCATCTTGCATTTGGCGCATTAAGGCGCCCTTCCCAGTTTAATGATGTTGCAGTACTAGCTAGTACCGCGCCGGCTCCGGCTCCGGCTCCAGCTCCGCCTCCTCTCCCTTATCTTCCACAATGCATCTACGAGCTAAGCCCTCCCTTGGAGAAATTCATAGAGCCCCTTACCTTCCCCCCCGTTATCGACGTCTCCAACGGCCAACCGCTCACCATGGGTGCCTACAAAATCTCTCAGGTGAATACATGCTGGTGGTGATATTTCTAATGGTAATAACTTCACAGATATATATCTATCATGTTAATAACTTCATGTCTCGCCTCGCTGTCCTTCTCTGTGCCGCAGAAACTACACCGAGACTTGCCCAACACTACTCTGTACGCGTTCGGGACGAGCCAGGACACAGCTGGGTTTCCTGGGCCTACTTTGATGGTAAGTGAAAAAAGCAGAGCAAACCATAATTGTTTGTAAAGCTACAAGCTCTAAGTTAACACATTGTAGCCTATTTAGGCACCTGTGATAAATCATTGTTTTTCTTCTTCTTTTTTTAGGCCCGTCGCGGTGCCATGCCCTCACACCCCGCAGCCCTCCCCCCGCTCTCGAGGTGTGCTAGCCCGCGACGGATTTTTATAACCAGAGAAGAGGGTTTAGGTAGGTCATGATGGTCGAGGATTATATGATGATGATGATGAGTGGGGGTTTTTAAATTGGATGAATTGGGCGCAGGCAAGGCGATACGTAGTGTCGCATGTTCGATGGGAGAATCACATTCCGGACGAGCACCACTTCCTACCCCAACCTAGCAATGCGTATGTGGAGTGGGCGCGGCCAACGAGAGGCGGTGTGCCAGTGGTTGCGCACCTGCATGGTGCGGAGGTACCAAGCATCTACGATGGGAATCCTGATGCATGGTTCACGCACAAGAATGAGACGGGCCCTGCATACGTTACACAAGACTATGTGTACCCGAACCGGCAATACCCTACAACACTCTGGTACCACGACCACACAATGGGCATCACGCGCCTCAACAACCTTGCCGGCTTAACGGGCCTCTACATTCTTCGGCCCACAGAAGAGGAGGAGAAGATGGTGAACCTCCCGGATGGCATCCCTCTCATCATCAAAGATTGGCGCTTCTTCCCTAATGGATCCATCAACCTTCCTGGACCAGATGACTTCGCTACTCAGTATTGGTGCCCCGAGTGGTTTGACACTTGGGTTGTGAATGGTAAGATCTGGCCTTTCTTGCGTGTCTATGCCAAGCCTTACAGGTTTCGCATTCTCCAGGCTTGCAATGCAAGGTACGTGGGCTTGTACTTCACCCACGGCCTTCAAAACCTCACCATCTTGCATATCGGCACCGATGGTGGGTTTCTTCCTGAGCCCATGACCCAAGTCAACTTTCTTCTCTTCCCAGCTGATAGGATCGATGTAGTGCTCGACTTCTCAGGGTTTGAGAATGGGGACGAAGTCATGCTAAGAAACTTCCCCTTGCCACTTGATGGACGTGATGAACCCTTCTTACAACCCTCGAGCTCCGTGGTCATGAAGTTCATAGTCGTTGATGAGGGAGGCACAGACGAAGGTATAATCACGGATGCGGACTATATGGAGAATTTGCCAAGGAATTTGCAACGCGTGGCAAAGGCCGACGAAAACAAGGTAACCTAATCATAATCACACAATCAACTCACTTCTTTATTGTTTTGTTGCTTATTTCACAAAATGCACACACTTGGACAGAGCTTAACCTCGTTGTTTATTTAGGGTCCTATCATGACTCAACCACGCAATGTACGAACCATCGACATCACTGCTCATAGGAACTACACAACTCATAGAGATTATGAATTTGGGTTCGGTAATCAGACTTGGCATGATCCCGTACACATAGACCCTGTCGATGGAAGCACTGAAATCTGGGAAATCATCAACGCCTCAGGGGTGCCCCATAGCGTCCATATCCATCTCATTCAATTCCAAGTCCTTAATAATCAAAGAATGGATACCGACGCCTATATGAACCATGAATGTTCCACAAGTATAGCATACCCAAATGATGGCACATGCTTTCTAGACTACCCGCAAAGCCCAGCACCATACCAACGAGGATGGAAGGACAATGTGATCACTTGGGACTACTTTATGCTTCGTATTCTTGTACACTTTACAACAAGAGATGGGAACCCCTTCAGCTTTGATCCAACTCAAGGCCCGGGGTATGTGATGCATTGCCATATTTTGCAACACGAGGACCATGTGATGATGAGGCCTTGGAGGCTCCACCATGAAGAAGATAACACCTACCAGAGATAGTTAGTGGATGGAGGTTGCTCTACCATCTTAATTTATCCCTTGTAGGAGTCATCAATATGTGAACTCATTGTCTACTATATAAATTGAAGGTTTTTCGTCTATAAGATTAATGGATTGTATGTTTCAATGCTTATGATTTTTAAATTGCCATATATATGCTATCCCATATTCTGCAAATTCTAGCCATTACTCAAAAATACCATGTGCATTAATAACAAGTGTCGAAGAACTGCTAGTGCCAAACACAAAAGGTAGAGGTGTTAGTAGAAAACATAAACCTGAGATGTATGGACTTTATGTTTCAATGCTTATGATTTTTAAATTGCCATACATGGTATCCCATATATTTTCCAAGCAACCAGTGCTAAAAAACTACTATGTGCATTAATAACTAGTGTCTAAAAAAGGCTAGTGGAAAACATAAAAGGTAGGAGTAACTTTAAGATTTTCCTTCAACCAAAATCTAATGAGACAACAAAGCCCTTCCTTGTAAAGCATGACTTAAATGAGTCTCATTATGAATAATAAGAAATTCATAAAGGAAATAAATATAGGGTGGAGACCTCGTGTTGCCAAAATACTCTCACAATGGGGAATTTGTTCTTGAAAATTGTGTAGTTTCCTCTCCGAGTTTCCTTTGCAAAAGGTAGTTAGGCCTTACCATCTTTTTAGGGTTAATGTAAGAATTAGCATTCTGAGGTAAATTAGTGTTAGGGCACCATGATGCCAACCCAAGACACTTGACGAGTGGTGGACCACAATAAAGTCCAAGGTGATGGGTCACACAATGCTAAGGGGGGGCTTCTACGATAATGTAAGAATTGGCATGCTAAGGTAAATAGTGGCACGATGCCAACCCAACACACCTTATGAGTGGTGGATCGGGTCACACAAGGCATTAGTTCTAATTATGTGTTAGTCATTTAACTTAACCAAGCTTTAGAATAATCATTTTGATCTAGTTAAGAAATCTCTTTCTATACTAGTATTAATCCTCTTGATCCTCAAGAAATTCTTACGTGTTTCTCGATCATTAATTCTTTTTTTTTAAAGACTTCGATACTAGATTTAAAAAATTGAAACAATCTACATTAATAAGAAATGATGTACTTCCAACCCGTTATATGAAGGCCTCGAAGCAAATTTAATTGTCAATTGACATATTAATTCTAAATTTTCCTTTCAAAAAAGAAATATAGAATAATTTTCAAAAAGAAATATGGAATAATCTACCAAATGTCAAAAGAAGGAGGGCAACCAAAAAAATGCCCATCTAAAACTAACTGTGACTTTATGTTTGTATTGGAGATTAGGAGAAGACGATATTGAAATTTGGGTACTGTATTCTAACTTAGGTTATATATTGTTTGGTTCTTAATATTAAAAATTAAAATTAAAATATTAACAATATTGGTTAGCCTTTAATGTTGCTTTGTTCTGAACATGGTTAAGAAAGTAGACATTAATCTTTTTCTCTTTCTTTGGATAGTAAACCTTCAGCAATGTTAAAATTTTAATAAAATATCTCAATGGATGGACAGTTGGAGATTTTATCATTCCTATAGAAAGGGCAAAGCTTTTGAAATAAATGTCTTGAATTTCCTCATTTTTTGGGATTTGATTACATTCACAAATTCAACCTTTCAATAGATCCAATTTGGTAGAATCCAATGGTCGCTCAAATTTGCAAAATTCCGCGACCGAAACTACTCGGGCATTAACCGCTACATGAACGTTTAAAATTTTTCGGTTGAATTTTCATTCTCGATAGTTGAATTAACCCCAATTTCATCGTCTGATTATTTCTATGCTTAAACCAAGCATTTAGTGTAACTTTCCCTCACCGAATTGAGACATACCAAATCATAATTACACAATCGCTTCTCTTTATAGGGGTATTTTTTATGCGGGGCAATTGTATTACTGGAGAATTAACGTAACATAATTGTATTACTTGAGAATGAATAATAATAATGTGAACATTCGACGTAGCAACACTCTACCTATGTTCAAAGCCTAGCATTGCAATCACTGATAATCATATGAGAGTGAACAATGTTACACATAAAAGGGCATGAGCCACCCATGAGCCTTGGATGGGCAATCTTGCCAGGCACATGTAATCGCTTAACTATTCCAAACACGCTAACTGATAGGGTACATGTAATCGCTTAACTATTCCAAACACACTAACTGATAAACCAAAAAAAATTGCAATGACTGTCAAAATGCACTCTCAGGTTGAAGTTTTCATGTTGCAATACAGCCTGTTGTAAGGTTCAAACCCTTGCCAGGAAGAGCCCAACAACCTGTCAAATGTTGCCCGGACACACAACCCTTGCTTTCCGATGTTGCCCAAAGTCAAAAACCTTTGCACTGTGAGCTTATGTCCGGCCACGCTCAAGAAGAGCTCCCCGTTCAAACCCGCGTTAACAATTCGCAGCAAGTAGGTCTCTCCACAGGCACCACAGCGGCCCCTACATAAATATGGGCACCAGCGTTCGATTATATTAATCTAATCTACATTTAATTATGTAAGGTACTACGTGATTATAGAATTAATGCACCCGCAGCCGTCCCTTGCTGATGAAACATCCGTCCATTTCTTTCCGACTGGCGGTGGGCGCAGTGTACAGCCGTCCCTTGCTTTTTCTTGCAAACACACCTCCTTTCTTAAATAACTCTGTAGCAGGAATAACACAGACAAGACAAAAACAGGGTTTCCTTGCTTGTTCAGAAAGGTGTAGTTTAGTGTCTGCAGAGATTACGTAAGGAGGGTTTGCATACATGTGACTGGAATAGAGCTATGTTTTGCAGGACACCAGACTAAGTAGCTGGGGCATGAGAAGAGCCACATAGGCAGAGAATTGCTGAAGAGTAAGAGCGTAAGACCGCATTTAGAAAGGGGAAAGGGGGCCAGAGGAAAGCAAAAGCTGCAGACGAAGTCACGAAACATTGGGGGAGCACAGAAAAATCTCGATGTCAGAGAGCGAGAGACCTTACGGACACTCAGGGGCTCACAATTAAATGTCACCATCAAACCATTTACTCATTGAATGAGTTTCTTTTATATAAACCACAACCCCACCTCCTTTCACTTGGGCAAAGGAGGTGGGGCTAATTCAAAATCTATACAGGATTAACCACAACCCCACCTCCCCCCACGTGGGCAAAGGAGGTGGGACTATTTCAAAATAACCACTCCTCCTCCAAGCGTGAGGAGGAGTCAAATCTCACATCTTCCAATGCAATTTTCAATTTGAATCTAAGAAGATCTCATCTCACATCTTTCAATGAAATCTTTGTATACATGCTTACATACCTATAGTTACACACACTTATATATATTATGTATGTATGTGTATCTATAGGTATGTAAGCATGTATATATAAATAGTGTGCATGTGCATGTGCATGTGCATGTGCATGTGTATGTGTGTGTATGTGTGAGAGAGAGAGAGAGAGAGAGAG
>NC_141052.1:1342500-1517500 GCF_041138505.1 Cibotium barometz
ACATTTATATATACATACATACATATGTGTATATATATATATATATGTTTGTGTGTGTGTGTTTAGATGTGTGTATGATATATCTATCTATATATTTAAAAGTGACCACAACTTATCACCCATCTCTGCACATTAAAATTTAATCAAAATTAATTAAATTATGCCGATGTTTGTATTTATATTTTTAAATACATATATATATGTATAAGTATATGTGTCTATGTATAGGTTTATGTATCTAAAACATAATATTGTATATACTATATATTTACATATGTGTATGTGTTGCATGGGAGTGAGAGAGAGTGTGTGTGTGTAAGTGAGAGAGAAAGAGAGAGAGAGAGCGCGCTTCTATGTGTGGGAGAGTGTAAGAAGAGAGAGAGAGTGTGTGCATGTGTGTGTGTGAGAGAGAGAGAGAAAGAGAGAGAGGAGGTGTGTATATGTGTGTGCATGTGAGAGAGAGAGAGAGAGAGTTTCAACATTTGAGAGTGTGTGTACGTGACAGAGAGAGGGAGAGGGTCATGTGCATATGCATGTGTGTGTGTGTGTGTGAAAGAGAGAGAGAGAGCGAGAGAGAGATGGTTGTAGAGAGGGAATAGTTCCTTTCTGGAACCTTGGTGGCCGTAGCAATGCACGGGTGCAATACTAGTATAATACAAAAGTAAATTGCCCACCCCTCCCCCTTCCTCCATACAAACACATACATATCTTCTAATCTATCTATATCTATATCGATCTTCTAATCTATCTATATCTATATTCTATCTATACAGGATTAACGCCAACCCCACCTCCCTCCACGTGGGCAAAGGAGGTGGGGCTATTTCAAAATACCCAGTCCTCCTGCAAGCGTGAAGTTCACTCTTGCATTTGAAAATACCCACTCCTCCAGCGACGTGATGCTCTTCCCAGGTCCAATCAGTTGCTTGCTATTCCAGTCATCCTGCTGCTGTTCCAGTCGTTTCATCACCTCCAGGTGCGCTCTGCTTAAGCAAATGCCTGATACCGCAAAAATCCATGTTATGCAAGTGCCCAAATGCACAAATCTCTTTTTGCTGCGCTAAACAAGCGCTCGATGGAGAGAAATTTCTGTTAAGCAAGCGTTTAATTTTGATAATCGCCGCTAAGCAAGAGTCACCTGTCTCGCGAATTTTCTAAGGTTTTCTGCTGAATTAGGAAGAGAAATCAGAGATTTGCTTGCTGTTTGGGTGTACAACAATGGAGGCTCTCTCCTTCTTATAGCCTTTTTCTTTACTATCTCATGTATTTTTTTTCCCGACAAATCAAAGTTCAAACCACGACTAAGTCGAAAATTAAAGCAGTGATTAGAGCGCCCACAACCCCTAATTAAGTCAAATGAGAGCGTGTTTTTTGAAAAAATAAATTTACGCCAATAAAACAGTAGGGCGTGAACGACCACACGAAGACGAAATAACCCCCCGTTAATCAAAATTAACGAGCATTTTTAATCATGGTCTTCACCCTTTTACGGGCAATAGCCGGTGCTGCGAAGGCCGCTAGCCTGCTCCTTCACGAGACAGCATTGCAAGAGAGGCATGAGATGACGTGACAAGTTCCTTTTCCAAAATGGTGACATGGCAAGCTAGCCGTTCAATCTGCCGTCGTGTGGGGTCTATGCTGTATGACGTGTTGAGATATCGAGCTCTAGTGAGGCGGTGGACACTGATGACCCGCCTGGGGGATAGGCCCCGCACTTACACCACTGGCATGGTTGGTGAGATCTTGGGTGATATGCGGCCAGTGGGATGACAGGCTGTGTGACAGCCACTCTAGAGACTGGCATAGTTATAGCGCCAGCTCATTTAGTCGGGTTCACACTATAGAGAACCCGTGTATGTATTGGTGGTTGAGTACCTTTCATATTGTGTACTCTTATCTTGTATATGGTGTGTTGAGTGTTGAGTAGAGAAGAAGAAGAAGATTTTCAGCCTCTCACCTTGTGTGTTCTCTATTAGGGTTTGTGAGTGTGTGTGTGTGCTTGCAAGAGCTCAAGCTCTCTTCCCCCCTGCATCTTTTCATGGTATCAGAGCCTGGTTCGTGCTAAGGGCTGAGCTGCAAGCAAGAGAACCACAGGAAGCGGTACGAGGGTAAGAGCTTCAACTACTCTTCCCCTATTTGTGTTGGTGACTACACCCTTGTCGGGAGCTCTACGGGAGGCACCGGCAAACGATCTCCGATTGAGGAGCTTTCTTCGCGGGAGTGAAGCTATAAGGCAACCATACAGTCCTACGGACTGCTATGGACTGAAATTTCGGGCCGAAAACGCGTTTCGGGCGCGTCTGGACCTCCGTTTTTCAGAAAGCAGGCGATTTCGAGCACTGCTGGTAAGTCATCGATTCTCTGCAGAACTCTGTTTTAAGAACTGCAGGAAGACAGATTGACTGTGCAGACACTGTGGGTGCTGCAAAGAGGTCTACAGTTGCCATTGGGTGTATGTATGCACATTGAGGTCACTCATTATGACATTTGAGTGGACTGCAGTACCGCTGTGCAAAAAATATAGCATTTGTGCAGGAAAAACCAGAGTGCAGTTTCTGGTAAAATTGTGTGTTTGGCAAAATGTCTAATGATGGCATAACACAGATTGTGGCTGAGAAGCTGGATAAGAATAACTTCCATGCTTGGAGGTTCAGGTTGACTAATTTCCTGATGGGAAAAGGCTATTGGGACTACATAGAAGGTGAGCATGAAGAGGCACCGGAGATACCGGATATAAATCCGACTGCTGCAGATGTAAAAGAGTTTAAAGACTGGAACCAAGGAGCCAGGAAGGTTATGTATTGGCTCTCCATTAGTATACAGGACACCATGATTGGGCACATTCAGGATGCCAAGTCCCCTAAGGAGGCATGGGACACCTTGGTAAAGCTTTATGAAACAAATACCAAGGCACGTAAGATACAGTTGAAGAATGAGCTTCATACTGTGGAGAAAAAGAGCATGTCTGTGAATGACTATGCGCTGAAGATAAAGGGTATTGTGGAATCCCTTGCATCTATTGGTGTGTCAGTAGACGATGATGACAAGGTGGAAGTCTGTCTACGTGGTCTCGGGCCACAATACAAGGCGTTCAAGACATCCATTCAGACTCGGGAAAACATTCCCAACTTTACAGATTTGGTGTCTATGCTGATTATCGAAGAGAAGAGCTTGGGTGAAGACCAACAGTCTTCACAAAGCAAAAACAGTTCAGAGCAATAGGCCTTCTACACGAGTTCAGGAAAAGGACGAGGTAGAGGAGGCCGTGGACGCGGTCAAGGAGGTGGCCGAACAGGTAATCAGAATTATGGCCAGCAGTAGCAGCAACAACAACAGTCCCAGAATCAACAACAACAACAACACGCAGGTGGAAGAGGCAGATTCAGAGGCAGGGGGAGTCAAAGAGGCCGTGGAAATTGGCAAAGACAATATAATGATGCACGTGAATGCTATTATTGTGGTAAGCCTGGACATTTGCAGTCAGAATGTTATAAGAAGCAGGCTGACATGCAAAATGGGAAAGTGCAGCAAAACAACTATGCATCCTCAAGCAGAAATAATGAGGATAATGAAAGGTTGTTTGTTATGCAGCATGTTGTAAATGCCATGTCTGAAAATGTTGATGCAGCACAAAAAGATAATGTATGGTATGTGGATTCAGGCGCTTCGAACCACATGACGAGTCATGGGGAGTGGTTCAAGGAGATGAAAAACCCGGAAAGACCAGGTTTTGTGGAAACAGGGGATGACACTGCTCATCCAATCGCCCACGTTGGAGATGTGCCATTATCTATGCAGGATGGCAAAGTGAAGTACCTTGCAGATGTACTTCATGTACCGAACATAACAAAGAATCTGGTTTCAGTTGGCCAGATGATTGAGCAGGGTTTGCAGGTTCGGTTTAACCCTGATGGGTGTTATGTTGAAGATTTCAAAGACAAGTGCAGGTTGGTTGCAAAAGGCAACAGAGTGGGAAGAATGTTCACGTTGAATGTAGACATGCCTGAAATGAGTGCTGCGATGTTTGCAAATGGTTCAGGAGTTGTTGCAGACACAGACATATGGCATAAAAGAATTGGACATGTAAATGTGCAGAGATTGAAGTCTATGCAGACAAAAGGAATTGTGACAGGGCTGCCAAAATTTAAAGTGGAAGGTATGCAGAAAATATGTGAAGCATGCCAATTTGGGAAGCAAACAAAGCATGTGTTTCCACGTAACAGATATGTGAGCAGAAATGCACTAGATGTTGTGCATTCAGATGTATGGGGTCCTACGAAGACCGTGTCTATGGGAGGCTGCAGGTACTATGTCACTTTCATTGATGACCACACAAGGAAAGTGTGGGTATATTTCATGAAAGAGAAGAGTGAGGTGTTCACTCACTTTCAGAATTTCAGAGTTTTGGTTGAAAAGCAAACAGGAAAATATGTCAAGTGCCTAAGGTCAGATGGAGGGGGAGAATACTTCTCCAATGAGTTCTCTGAATTTTTGAAGAAGAATGGAATTCGGAGACAGTATACATGCAGATACACTCCGCAGCAAAATGGAGTTGCTGAGCGAAAAAACAGGCACATTGCTGAGATTGCGCGGGCATTGATGGAAGAGAAAAATATGCCGCATTGCTATTGGGCTGAGGCTGTTTCTACAGCAGTATACATCATGAACAGGACTCCAACTGCAGCCATACATGATGTAACTCCAGAGGAGAGAGAGAAAACCAGATTTGTCTCATCTGAAAGTCTTTGGATGCATTGCATATGTGCATGTGCCAGATGAGCTGAGAACTAAGCTGGATCCGAAAGCTGAAAAATGTGTGTTTATTGGATACTCCCTTGAGCAAAAGGGATACAGGTGTTATAACCCTGCTACACGTGAGTTGAGGGTGAGCAGGGATGTTGTCTTTGATGAGATGAGCAGCTGGTATGCTGCTGAAAAAGAAGCTGTGGGAGCTGATGTGAGTGGAAGTGTGGTTGCACAGAATGCAGGTCAGCAATCACAGTCTTTGAGTGGACCAGGAGAGTCCTCATCTAGTGGGTCTGTTGATAGACCATGGAGTGGCAGGCTGCGTCATAATACCAGTCCTGCAAATGTGATTAGTACATCACGTAAAGGAAAAGAGAAAGTGGTTGAGCCCCTTGGTATGCCTGACATTTCCGCAGGGCATTCTCATGTTGATGGAGAGTCTAGTGGCTCAGATATGAGCCTTGATGAGGAGCTTGGGATCTCAGCTATGAGAACACCAGGTGTAAAGAAGGCTATGGAGGCCATGAATGAAAAGCTGCGAAGATCAGGGAGAGTGAAGAACCCTGTGCAGAGATTTACATATGATGGTTATGTGGCACATCACTATGCATATATGGCAAAAGTTGTGCAGGTTGTAGAGCCCACATGCATTGATGAGGCTGTTGGAAATGTGTGTTGGGAGAAAGCTATGGATGAGGAGATGGATGCACTATATGGAAATGAGACTTGGGATTTAGTGCAATTGCCTGAAGGCAAGAAAGCCATTGGATGCAAGTGGGTGTACAAAGTTAAACATAACAGTGATGGAAGCATAAACAGGTACAAGGCTAGATTGGTAGCCAAAGGATATGCGCAGACATATGGGATTGATTATGAGGAAACTTTCAGCCCAGTTGCCAAGATGGCAACGGTGAGAGTTGTGATAGCAGTGGCTGCGTCAAAGCAATGGTCTTTACATCAGATGGATGTAAAGAATGCATTCTTGCATGGGGATTTGCAAGAAGAGGTGTATATGTTGCAGCCACCTGGTTATGAGGATATGGGTCACCTCGAGCATGTTTGCAGGTTGAAGAAAGCCTTGTATGGCTTAAAGCAAGCACCAAGAGCATGGTCTGACAAGATTTCTGAATATCTTGTCACTATTGGCTTTCATGTAGCCAATGTAGATTTCTCATTGTATGTGAGACATGGTGATAGAGGAGTTGTGCTTGTTGTCATCTATGTAGATGACTTGATCATTACGGGGGACCATGATGCAGAGATCTTTGATGTAAAGATCTTGCTTAGACAGAAGTTTGAGATGAAGGATCTGGGGGAGCTCAGATATTTCTTGGGCATTGAGGTGATTAGGTCACCACATGGTATTGGATTACTGCAGAGACAGTATGGCTTGGACATGTTGTCCAAGTATGGTATGACAGGCTGTAAGCCTATTTCTGTGCCATTGGATCAGAATGGCAAGTTGAGTGCAGATTCAGGAGAGATCTTGGAGGATCCTACTATGTACAGGAGCATAGTAGGAAGTTTGATCTACATGACGATCACCAGACCAGATTTGAGCTATGCTGTTGGGTTGGTGAGTCAGTTTATGCAGGTTCCACGGAAACCGCATTTGGATGCAGTCAGACGCATACTGAGGTATGTGAGGTCTACTTTGCATTGTGGACTATTCTATGAGACTGGGACAGAGATATGTGTACATGGATACACAGATGCTGATTGGGCTGGTAGTATCTCAGACAGAAGATCTACCAGTGGATTCATGTTTTCTTTGGGGAGTGCTGCTGTGACTTGGAGCAGCAAGAAGCAGCCTACGGTTGCTCTATCGAGTACAGAGGCCGAGTACAGAGGAGCTGCTATGGCAGCATGTGAGGTAGCTTGGTTGAGAAAGCTACTTGCAGATTTGGGTCTATCAATGGATAGACAAGTTGTCATTTTTTGTGACAACATTAGTAGTATACATTTGGCCAGGAACCCAGTCTTTCATGCTCGTACGAAGCACATAGAGGTCCACTACCATTTCGTCAGAGAGAAGGTCTTGGCAGGAGACCTTGACCTTGTTTATGTCAGCACAGAGGATCAGGTAGCTGACATCTTCACCAAAGCATTGGGTACAGAGAAGCTCCGCAGATTCAGGGCTTCGCTTGGTGTACATGAGATGGAGTTGAGCTCGAGGGGGAGTGTTGAGATATCGAGCTCTAGTGAGGCGGTGGACACTGATGACCCGCCTGGGGGATAGGCCCCGCACTTACACCACTGGCATGGTTGGTGAGATCTTGGGTGATATGCGGCCAGTGGGATGACAGGCTGTGTGACAGCCACTCTAGAGACTGGCATAGTTATAGCGCCAGCTCATTTAGTCGGGTTCACACTATAGAGAACCCGTGTATGTATTGGTGGTTGAGTACCTTTCATATTGTGTACTCTTATCTTGTATATGGTGTGTTGAGTGTTGAGTAGAGAAGAAGAAGAAGATTTTCAGCCTCTCACCTTGTGTGTTCTCTATTAGGGTTTGTGAGTGTGTGTGTGTGCTTGCAAGAGCTCAAGCTCTCTTCCCCCCTGCATCTTTTCATGACGTGGATTGGAAAGGTGGTCCAACTCTGTTTTGACGTGGCGGGCCATAAAGCTTCCACGTGTAAAAGCAATGTTGGGCATATGCAAGTGGCACGCTTTTTCTTTTCTTTTTTTTGGGAAATATCTATACAGGATTAATGACAACCCCACCTCCCTCCATGTGGGCAAAGGACATATTCCTCATACTTATTTTCATCCATCTTTTTAAATTAGTTTCCTAAAAGTTCTAAAAGTGTATTTTGTAAAATGATTTTGGACTTTTTAAATAAAAAATGATTTATTTTGTTATATATATATATATATATATATATATATAGAGAGAGAGAGAGAGAGAGAGAGAGAGAGAGAGAGTAGAATAATTTGGGTTTTTTAATAAAAAAATGATTGAGAAAAAGTGGTTGCATTTTGGCTAGCCTTCAGATTTTTAAAAATTTTGGTTATTCTATGTATGCCAGGCACCTCAGTCTGCTAGCTTTGAGCTCCACGTGGTCGTGCCTTCGCCTCCTCGAGCTCCTTGCCGCCTTTGCCTCCTCCAAGTGCTTCATTGCTCAAGGTCTTTTATTTTGCTCAAGGTCATTTTATATATACATATAAACAAAGTGTATACAAGATAAAGGGAGAGCATAGAATGATTCGTTTTGTTTTAAATTTGCACATCAATAAAAAAGCATTATCATATCTGACGACTTATAATTACTAATTAAGGTCCAATTGTATACATGAGTGTTGTAATGAATTGTTTATTAATGATTTAACCTAATATAAACATCAATTCAAAACCTTTCTAAAAAGCTAAAGACTGATGACTTTTGATTAATGTTTGATAAAGTTAAGGGCATGATTAATTCGGACAAAGTGTATACAAGATAAAGGGTGAGTGTAGAATGATTCGTTTTGTTTTAAATAAAAGATTTATTTATATATAATATACATATTCCTATTTTAGAAGATGAAGGGAGAGTGTAGAATGATTTGTTTATGTATATGTAAATATATATGTAAATGTATATGTATCTCTCTCTCTCTCTCTCTCTCTCTCTCTATATATATATATATATATATATATATATATATATATAGAGAGAGAGAGAGAGAGAGAGAGAGAGAGAGAGTGTGTGTAAAATGATTTTGGATTTTTTAAATAAAAAATGATTTGTTATATATATATATATATATATATATATATATATATATAGAGAGAGAGAGAGAGAGAGAGAGAGAGAGTGTAGAATAATTTGGGTTTTTTAATAAAAAAATGATTGAGAAAAAGTGGTTGCATTTTGACTAGCCTTCAGATTTTTAAAAGTGGTTGCATTTTGGCTAGCCTTCAAATTTTTAAAAATTTTGGTTATTCTATGTTTTCCAGGCACCCCAGTCTGCCAGCTTTGAGCTCCATGTGGTCGTGCCTTCGCCTCCTCGAGCTCCTCGACCGCCTTTGCCTCCTCCAAGTGCTTCATTGCTCAAGGTCTTTTATTTTGCTCAAGGTCATTTTATATATACAAAATGTATTATATAAACAAAGTGTATACAAGATAAAGGGAGAGTGTAGAATGATTCGTTTTGTTTTAAATTTGTGCATCAATAAAAAACATTATCATATCTGACGACCTATAATTACTAATTAAGGTCCAATTGTATACATGAGTGTTGTAATGAATTGTTTTATAATTAATGATTCAACCTAATATAAACATCAATTCAAAACCTTCCTAAAAAGTTCAAGACTGATGACTTTTGATTAATGTTTGATAAAGATTTGGATTGTTTTGTTTTAAATAAAAGATTTATTTATATAGAATATATATATATATATATATATAGAGGACTACCTAAAGATTTTAAACAAAATGTATTATATATATCTATGATCTATATCTATACAAGATTAACCACAACTCCCCCTTTTGAATTAACCCCGCTTTTGGCTGGCCACGTGGAGGGAGGGGGAGTTGAGGTTAATCTTGTATAGATATAGATAGATATATATAATACATTTTGTTTGAAATCTTTAGGTAGTCCTCTATATATATATATATATTACATTAATCTGTGCAATCCTCCGACTAGAGCCTCTCAAATGTAGTGTGAGATCCAATCTCTGTACCTCGGTGAGGCTCTAAAACCTCTTCCAAGCCAACACTATGGGGCAAAGCGTCTCCCAGCCAGCCCAAAGAATATGCATAGCTGCCCCAAGAGGCCTACCATCATGCACATCTAAGATCAAATCATTCCACAGAATGGGCTGCCAGTTAACTTCCTCTAAGCACCAGCTTACATAGCAAAGCCTTACATTGTACCTCAGGGTCAATGATATTCAATCCCCCTTCTTGCTTAGGCCTGATAATGGTTTCCCAAGCAACTCTACCGCTGGTGTGTGCATTTCCATCAAGCCTTGACCAAAGAAAGTTCCAAATATATATATATATATATAGAGGACTACCTAAAGATTTCAAACAAAATGTATTATATATATCTATCTATATCTATACAAGATTAACCACAACTCCCCCTCCCTCCACGTGGCATTGCTTACTTATCAAATTAACCCTCCTTTTGAATTAACCCCGCTTTTGGCTGGCCACGTGGAGGGAGGGGGAGTCGTGGTTAATCTTGTATAGATATAGATAGATATATATAATACATTTTGTTTGAAATGTTTAGGTAGTCCTCTCTCTCTCTCTCTCTCTCTCTATATATATATATATATATATATATATATATATATATATATATATATATATATATATATATATAGAGAGAGAGAGAGAGAGAGAGAGGACTACCTAAACATTTCAAACAAAATGTATTATATATATCTATCTATATCTATACAAGATTAACCACAACTCCCCCTCCCTCCACGTGGCCAGCCAAAAGCGGGGTTAATTCAAAAGGAGGGTTAATTTGATAAGTAAGCAATGCCATGTTCGGCTTGGTTTTATAATTTGACAGTAGGAGGCAGAAGAAGGTTTTAAAACGCACACAAAAATGCGCTGCAAACCAGAACTAGTACTGCGCTATTACCTTGAACTCGATGCATTCATGGATGGGAGAGGAGGCTATTCATGAACGGCTCGATGTCAACGGTGCGGCCAACGGCAGCCCCTTCGCCACGGCCAGAAGGAAACGATCGATCTCACTACCTTGGTTTTTGTTGTGATACCTGAGAAGCCCATGGGACCAAATCCCTTCTGCATTGACAGCTATTGCCTTGCAATTGATCCTGCGACCTGCATGATGATCGGCGTGTATGTTGAAAGGCTTCTTGGTGTTGGTGACCCAGAGAGCATTGCCCCTCATACCTCTTATGCTCGAATTATTGACATGAACGCCTTCAAGAACAGATTTCTTTATGAAAGTTGACACAATATGTGTCCTCTACATGGGGAACATGCATGTTGTTGAGACAAAGAGAGTGGTTCTCACGATAAGTGTAAGGGAGTTCACTAAAGGAGTAGTTTAAAACTCTTTGATCTATGAAGCTTGATGTTTTAAATATACCCATTTTGTTAACTTCAAGGTAATAAACTACGGTTAAACTTACAACTTTTTTTATTCTTTGTATTTAAAAAATCGAGGATGTATGTAAAACTTTATGTTAGTCGATGAAATTGTAAGCTCCTTTTGTTTAACTCACGTGATATTTTACATATTCCTAGGTGAATCCCTTGGGCCCGCACTCTCATCCATCTTTTTAAATGAGTTTCCTAAAAGCTAAAATTAGGTGAGCCGCCTTCAGACATATATAGATATATATTCAAATACATATACATATATATATGTATGTATATGCATATACATATAAAAATATGTATACATACATATATATATATGTATATGCATATGCATATGCATATACATACATACATACATACATACATACATACATACATATACATATATATATATATATATATATATATATATATTCATGTGGATACCTTTTTACCATTCATTGACTTGAGCGTAGTTGGGTCTTAATCTATTTTACGTACGTGTGATTTAGTTTGTGATTCACTGTTTAGATTATTTTTATAATCCATAATTTCTTCTAGATTAAATCAAATTTAAAAAATATTTCATTAATATATTTCTTAATGATGTACAGTATGGATAACGAGAAAAAAATTGTGAGGTGTTCCATGGACATTGAGGATAGAAGCCATCATGCAGAGTATTCAAAACTTCAACAATCTGAGGTAAGAGAAGATAATGAGAAGACTCAACGAATAATGCATGCTTTTAAGCAATGCCAAAGGAAACTAAAAACCTCAACAATATGAGGTAAGAGAAGATAATGAGAAGACTCAACAAATAATGCATGCTTTTAAGCAATGCCAGAGGAAACTAAAAACCTCTACTAAGTGGGTGCGACGTAACCATGGTAAGAAGACTCGAAATGGAAAGAAGACAATAAATGTAACATTAGAGAATATACTTCATTTGGTCAACGACACAAACTCCCATGTGTTAAATGTGGAGAGCGCTTGATTGCTGATCTTGGTCAGTGCATAAGAAATCATGGAAGTGGGGAGAGCAGTTCAACTCGAGAATCAGTTTCTGCCATTATAAGTGGCAATCACGAGATCAAGGATATTGTCGAAGCTACCTACCTCTGCATAATGGATACATGTGGTGATTTTGGAGAAGCACACCTTTGTGATATTGGTTGTCGAAAGACAATTGATGCTATAAAAGAGCAACAAGACAAGTTACGTGTCCATGTTGATAGGCTTGGAATGGAAGTATCAAGCCTTAAAGTAACATTGAATAGGTTTGGGGCTTTACTTACCAAAATGAGTCGTAGATTGCAAACACGTGGAATGTAATTACTCATTTGGTTCACCAATTAGGAGTTGATCTTATGATCCTTTTGTAATGCTTATGACACTATTATCTTTTTGTAACTTTGGGCTCTAAGTACTCTAATGATAATGATGATCCTTTACTTACCAAAATGAGTTATAGATTGCAAACACGTGGAATGTAATTATTCATTTGGTTCACCGATTAGGAGTTGATGTTATGATCCTTTTGTAATGCTTATGATAGTATTATCTTTTTGTAACTTTGGGCTCTAAGTACTCGAATGATAATGATGGTTCTTTTTGTCTCTCAGATATCATTGCGACGAGAGAGAGAGAGAGAGAGAGAGAGAGAGAGAGAGAGAGAGAGAGAGATTTATATATGTGGATATAATCTCAGTATTTATATGGAGATTATAGAGAATGTCTCTTTTAATGGTTTTTTATAGAAAAATCTCTTTTATGGCTTTTTGTCTCCTATATGTACATGGGGGGAAGAGAGAGAGAGAGAGAGAGAGAGAGAGAGAGAGAGAGAGAGATTTCTAAGCTTGGTTTGGTCATTGGAAGACATTGGATGTTGATTTTATAATGTTTTTGTAATATTTGTGACATTGTTATTATCTTTTTATAAGTATATATATAATGTTTTAGGATTATAGATTTTGTCTGTTATTTTTATATATGTAAGTTTTAAGGAAAAATGTGAAATGAAGTTAAGGGGATGGAAAGAGCTCTCATCTATTCTACTTTGTGGATTAATGTAGGTACATTAGCTTTTCATAGGGCTGCCATATTGCTGATTTGTCATATGGTTTGGGTCTTCCTTAGTCTTTTGAGGTAAGTTACCAAAACTTTGCTTTATTTTTGTTTTTCTTCTTAATTATATGTTTATTTTTGGAATTTATGATTTTTAAATACGAATAGTTCGATATAGTTTGATAAGAGCATAAGGATTTTAATGCTCATGAGAAAAGATGAAACTTGGCAAAGATCAAATAAGTTTATGACATTTACTTACCTACATATAAGCACAATCTAGCTTGAGTCAGAGGGATGGATATATATATAGATATATATATGTATATACGTATATATATGTGTATATATACATATATACATATACATATGTATATATATATATACATGTATATATATATACATATGTATATATATATATATACATATGTATATATATATATATACATATGTATATATATATATATATACATATGTATATATATATATATATATATATGTATGTATGTATGTATATATATATATACATGTATATATATATATATATATATATACATGTATACGTATATACATATATATATCTATATATATATATATATATATATACATATGTATATATATATACATGTATATATGTATATACATATATATATATACATGTATATATATATATATATATATATTCATGTATATATAGATGTATATATATATATATATATATGTATATATGTATGTGTGTGTATATATATATATATACACATGTATATACATGTACATATACATGTGTATATACCCACTTGAGACTAGACCGCTTAACGTCGACTTAGAGGGTTATTTCTACCCAATCGACGGGGAGACTTGAACCCAGGTGGGTAAATGTCATCCCGAGAGAGAGAGAGAGAGAGAGAGAGAGAGAGAGAGAGAGAGAGAGAGAGAGCTTTATAATCTTTTAGTATGTATGTGAAGATTGGAGAAAATGTCATGAGGGATTGTATATTATGTGTATACACAAATATTATAGAAAAAATATTGTTATTTTTATTCAATGTTTACTATTTTATAATAAAGAAAATGACTTTATACTCAATGTGCCACTCCTTCTAATTGAATACTTGATGGCATTAGGTTTATAGCAAGAATAGTAGAGACACATAGTTTGAGGTGTCCTCTTCAGACCATTTCCTTGAATGCTCCAAGGAAAAGAAGAAGAAATGAAAAAATAAAATGTGCACAGGAGTCAAGGGATAGTGAACCTCATTGTTGTGATGCAAGGATGCATAATGTTACCTGTAATACCGGTGATGTATTGATGCAAGAGACTCATAGGATTCTTGCAGAAAACGTTACCGGTGATGCAAGGATGCATAATGTTACCTGTAATACCTGTGATGTATTGATGCAAGAGACTCATAGGATTCTTGCAGAAAACGTTACCTTTTGTGTACAAAAACAAGTAGCAAAAGAAACTTTGATGTATTTACCTCAATCTAGCACTAAGAGGTCTCAAATTGCCCTGGATGGAGATAAAAGGATATCTAACAAGAGTGCTGGAAGTGTTCACCATCGTGAAATTGCTAGGAATAGGACTCTTTTGAAAGAAATAACAAGGGAAATGGGAAGTGGAGTTTATTCAAGGATATCACTAGTTCAAAGTTTGAGACTTATAAGAAGGTACCGTCGCTTCATTGCTAGAAATAGGACCTCTTATAATGCAGCTACAAGAGTAAATGAGGGTAATGTACTTACAATGTCTTCCTTTTTTGCTCATGAAGAGAGAGAAGTGCCATTTGCTAATACAATAAGAAGGGAGAGTATCGGAGAAATTCCCTCTTATGTATTTGAAAAAAGAAAGGGAGGGATTTTGTCTATCCTCCATGAACTCCCGCCCGTACAAGGTACACATGCAGCTACTTGGCCTTTGGTATATTCGTGCACTTTAAGTCACACATTAGGAGGGATGACACATGAGTGTCGGTTTTGTGGAGCACAGTTATGGGCAAGTGAAAAGAAGATGAGTTGTGGACAGGTTCTTGGCAAATATTGTTGTAAACATGGGCATGTGTCTGTTCCTTCACTTGCTGAACCACCTGAGCCATTAAGGTCTCTTTTGATTGGTAGTGACACTACAAGTAAAAAATTTCAAGAAAACATCAGGGCTTATAATAGTGTGTTGGCTTTTGCATCATTGGGTGCACAAATAGATGAGACTCTCTTTCCGAATAGTAGTGTCTATACTTTCAAGGTGCATGGGACTGTTTATCATCGGATTGGGTCCTTGGTCCCCAATAATATGTACAATCCTAAGCCACAGTTTGCACAGTTGTATGTGTTTGATACTGAGCACGAATTACAAAATCGACCAGGTGTCATGTATGGATTGGAATCCA
This sequence comes from Cibotium barometz, assembly GCF_041138505.1. Classification (NCBI taxonomy): domain Eukaryota; kingdom Viridiplantae; phylum Streptophyta; class Polypodiopsida; order Cyatheales; family Cibotiaceae; genus Cibotium; species Cibotium barometz. Next base: position 1,357,769 of record NC_141052.1, read on the forward strand.
CAACCCTAGAAGCACTTCAATCCATGATGCACACTTCTAATCCATTTGCACAAGCTTTTAAGTATGTGGGAAGAACGTTGAGTGACAATCCGAGTTTGGATTTGAAAATAACTATATGTGAGATGAAATCCACATCTAGGTAGTACTCAATGCCAACAGCTTCCGAGATTGTTGGTATCATGATTGGTCAAGGTTATGATCATAATGTTGGTTGTCGTGATATTTTATTGCATACTCAAGAAGGCACATGCAAACACATCTCTAATTTGCATAGGTGCTATATGCCTCTTTTGTACATCATGTTATTTCCAAGAGGGGAGGACGGATGGCACTTGAGAATCCCTTATGCTGATGCACAAGTGAGTGCATTGAGAAATGGTCATTGTGTGACTTAACGACAATACTATGCTTATCGATTGCAAATTCACCCAGATACAAATGCATGCTTGCTACGTGGTGGAAGGTTGTTGCAACAGTTTATGGTTGATGCCTGTTTTGCAGTGTTGAAGAGTCACGATTATCTTGGCTACGCCATAATCAAGAAAGTTTGCGTTAAGAGATTTATAGTGGTTTAGCAGACATGCTTCATGTAGAAGGAAGTGGAAGTGGTATTGCAGGAAGGACAGTGGGAAGCAGAATAGTGTTACCTTTCAGTTTTACTGGTGGGCCATGACAAATGTATCAACTTTATCAGGATGCCATGGCAATTGTTTGCTCAAAGGGCAAGCCCGATTTATTCATTACTTTCACCTGTAACCCAAAGTGGCCAGAGGTATTAGATGCTTTACTCCCGTTCACCTAGTAATGTCTTGTTTGATATGTTTCAAGGGGGGTTAGGGTGAGCCATAACATTTTTGGTGCTGTTGTGCCGGGTGAATCATCCCTTGGCTTTTTTCATTGTTTTCCTCTAATCTTTGCATTATCCGTTTCCCATTGTCTTAATTAATGGTTTCCCATGAAAAAGATGTGGTTTGGATGGAGATTTGTGTGTGATTTGGTGAGAAATAGCTCTCTTTTTTGTTTTTTGAAAGAATGATTTTTTAGCTTGAATGTGTTATTTTGTTAGTTTAAATTTAGGTTTTAGTGTTTGTTAAGTGTACACAAAGTGTGTGTTAGGTTTAGCTTACATCCATTGCATCAAATAATACAATAGAATGTATTTTTTTAGAGGTTTTTAGCTCTCTTTAGAATTAAACATAGAGCTAGAATCATTTTTTTTATTTGTATGTTTTTTGTTTGAATTGTATGTTTTTTGCTTGAATTGTATTCATTAGAGTGTTAGCAAGCATTAGGAGTAGCTTAATCCTTTAAAAATTTTCTCAAAAAAATTTTAAAAAACCCTTGAAATTGACTAATCTTTCTTAATTGATTGGTCTTTGTCATTAAGGGTGATTAATCCAGATCAAGAGGCAAAAAGATTAGAAAATGTTTTTTTGGGGTTGAAATTGATCATATGAGAGGTCAAAATTAGTGTTTTTGAGTATCTAGATGCATCAAAACACTTAATTACATCAATTGGATGAATTTTTCTCTTTTGCTTAATTTCACATAAAGAGAAGAGACTAAAAGAGCTTAATTAATCTCTAATTATAGATTAATTTACACATTAGTTGATGCACATAGCTTAACAGTTTTATGCTCTATCCAATGATGTGCTCAATGGTGTGAATTAATTAGTAATTAGTGGTTAATTAGAGCCATTTATTAGTCTAAAAAGAGAAAAGATTAGTGAAATGATTAATACTAAGCACTTTCTTACATAACTCATTAAGGCTAATGAGCATTGAATGAAAAGATGCTAAATGAGTTGTCAAATTATCCATTTTGGGGGTCATTTATGAAGGGTGGAAGGGTGTGTCATAAAAGGGTTGACTTTTTTGATTCCCACTTGCCTTTTTGGAAAAATGTCCATATCTCACCAATTTAAAATTCAAAAAATATTTTCCCTAAGCAAGGAAATTTAAATTTTCCTCTAGACTAAAAAAATCAAAATCCGTGAACCACCCAATTCGAACCATACCTGCTGTTTCACGTTGTGAAACAGTCCCTGCGGGCGGGCGGTAAAAATAAATAAATAAATAAACTCCATGAACTACTCAATTCATGCTATTAACCATACCTACTGTTTCACATCGTGAAACAGCTCCCCGACGGCAAAAATAAAAATGAATGAAAAATAAAAATCGAACGTTTCACACGTTAAGATTTCACGCCTTAAGGCCTCACGCCAAAAAAAAAAATCAAATTTAATAAAATACATGAAGTTCATGGATTTCACATTGTGAACAGCACCTTGTTGGTTCAAATCATGAAAGGGGGTCCATTGGCCAAAAAACAAGTGTGTGGAAAACAACCCTTTTTGGGAGGCCCTGTTTGGAGGCTCATATCTCCTAAACCGTAAATTCGATGAACGCGCTCTAGTGCTCATTGGAAAGTCCGCATCGAGCTCTTCAAAATTGGTCTGAGAGTCCAAGGGAAAAATTCATTTTTTTGGCTTCCAACCAGCAGCCTCAAAATTTGACCCAAAAATCGATGCAAAAAACGGTCCTTAAAAGCACTAAAAATCTTCCAAAACAGCTCGAAAACGATTACGAACCATTTTCGAGCTACTTTTTAAGTGTCTAAATGACGAAATCACAAAAAATTCAAAGAAACAAAGTTGTAGTACTCCAAAACTACTGTAACTCTCTTATACAAAGTTTTTTCAAATTCCTTTTGAAACACATTAAAAAACGGGCAGCGAAACAAGAAAAATCTTTTTGAATTTTTTTTTCATTTTGAGACATTGATGGAAAACAGGTTTCCTCTTTCATTTAGGATGCTAATGGCATGCACTTTTTTTGAAAAATATCTCTAGGAGGTTCATGTGCGTGTAACGCCTAAGCTAATTAGGAAAAATGGACACCCGTTTGACCCAGCGAATGGTACGCCACACCTCCTGAGGCTGTAAACAAGCTGTAAGAAAATTAAAAAAAAGATAGGGCCAGGATAGAGGGATTACGTGGGCTCACACCCAGACTCAACCCAATTGTTGATATCTTTGAGCCATTGAGATCCATGACCCAAATGCATCTCCCCATTCCATTTGCCATGCCTACAACAAGCGTGTCATTGGGTTTTATGCCCCATTGTCACATCAATCTCTCAAGGATTTGGCCCCTTTCTTATCACTATTATAAGTCCTGAGCCTTTAGACATGCTAGGTACCAACTCTTTGCAACTCCTAGATACCCACACCTTGAACATATTGACTAATCTAGGAAGGGGGGTTTCCCAAGGTCTAAATGAGTCCCTACCCACATTAGCACTCACATGCGGCCTCAGTGGCTCATACAAAAACACGGCCGCACAGATTTCCAAAATCATGGTTCAATCCGATGGAACGACTAATCCTGCTCAATTCATACAAACGTTTGAACAACGATGTGAAGCCTTTGGAAATCCAAACTACCCCACCAAGGTACATGCGTTGAATCTATGCTTAGTGGGAAAGGCTAGTCGATGGTTCATTACATTGATGCTGATGAGATCAAGGCAAACTTCGGGACCTTGAAAACAGCCTTTATCCCCATGGCTTTTCAAGATAAGGTGATCGGTGGAGTGCAGTAAAAGAACTCTATTCAATTGAGCCAAAACAAAATGAAACCATTAGAGATTTTATCCTTTGGATAAAAATCTTGGACTCATGAGTCATGATGTGAGCCATGGGAGAAACTAAATGATGCTCAATTGAAGAGATGCTTCATGATGGGCTTAAAGAATAACAACTTACACAACTTGATCATTGTATCCAATCTAAAAACATTTGATCATTTTTGTAAAAAAGAAATATGTTTAGATGACAACATGATGGAGGATGATCATAATATGAGATGTCCCTCATCTAAACCAAATGAAGCAATGGCTAAAGAAAAATTGATCTCAGAATTGTCATTCCTTGAAGTATATGCAGCCTTGCTTAAAAGGTTTGAACCATAATCTCCAAGAGAGGATGAGCCCCCTCGAAACCAATCATCCTTAATGCCTCTCCAAGTGATGGGCGAGATGCCTTGTGTTCATTGCAATTACTATTGCAATTACTACGTTCATCCCAAGTAATGGGCAAGATGCCTTGTGTTAAGTGCAATCACTACATCCATCCCAATCCCCATGGTGCCTATCTTTCTATACTGCATATATTACAAAACCTTTGGTTATGACACACTGCAATGTCCTAATTTATCTAAAATTAACTCAAAACCTCCATCTCCCGTGTCAATCACAGTTTAAAGGGTCGAAACTGCTCAAGAAACAATTCAACAAACATTTCAGTGTTTCTATTATCGTGGACCACACAAAGTAGCAGACTGCACAGTTTGGAATACTTCCATGTCCAAAATCAATGACACCTTGCAACCCATATATGAATGATGTTGCATCAATCATATATTCCAAGATTTCTCAAGGCAAGTTGCCTCACTGTAACCTGCCTCACAGAATAAAACTATTAACATCTTAAGTGTGCAAAATGGGCAATTGTCCACGGTACCCTTGAATGTGCTTACAAGCTTACAAGCCAAGGCACAAGAAACAGTAAAAAATAATGCAAAAGAAAATACTTCGAAATGGGTAGAGGAACATGATTTAAAGCAGAAACCAAAACCTTCTAAACAGAACAAAAACAAGGGGCAACAAACTATCAAGACCAAAGCTGAAATAAAGGACAGGAAAGAAGATCCTATGGAGGACATAAACCCAAAAGAGCCAAAAGCTACACATGATGTAGAAGCATCCACCTCAAAGGCTACCACTCAAAACACAAAACCAATAGGTAAGACAGAGAACAAAAAAACAAAAAAGAAAGTTTGTTCTCATTGATGAGCACACATAATGAAAACCTGAGAATCCAAGGAAAGTCAAAAGATGATACAAGTTCTAGTACATCACTTAGAGTGTGGATGAGCCAAGTTTTGATTCGTCACTAAGTGCACCTCATAGATCAATCAAGAAACTAGAACCCACCCAATCACCCCGACTTGAAAATCATGATCACATGACATATGCGGAATGCAAAAAGCAAGCTCAAGAGAGCATGCTTAGCATTGTTGAGTGTCATACAAGTTCACCGGTTGTGATTGAACCTCATAATGCTAATCCTAAAAATCAACCAAAATAAAAAAACTGGAGGAGTATCGCTTCCCCTTTCAAGAGGAAGACGTACTCTCTATAGAAGAGTCATTAGAGGTAGATTGTATGAATTATGCAGTTTTGAAAAAGCACGTGTTGAATTCGATGAATCACTTACAAAATTTAAGCAGTCTCTCAAATCCTCATTTGGAGGAGTGCTTTTCTCTCATGTGGTGAAGCTAGCATAGTGTTAGCCCTTGCACCTTTAAAGGCTAAACATGAGTTATACCAAGACATAAAGAGCTACATAGAATAGGACTATATGGATTCACAAGTTTCCAAACAAACCTCCATTAGTGTAAGATTTCTCCCCAGCCCCTCAAGATGTCCAAATTCTTCCCCTGTAAAAATCAATCCCCTTTTCAGAATAATAAAAGATCTTGTTTCTGCCTGGTTTTGGCCTAGAGAGAGAAAATATTCTAGAGAGAGATAATTTAGTTTTTAGATATCTTTGGATGGAAAAATATCCCTTCTTATTAACATAAATTCCCCTGAAACAGAAGTTTGAAAAGAAATTCCTAAGGTGCATTAGAAATAAATTATAATGTGCACAAAAGACCTTAGTCTAAGGATCAAGATTTTCTAAAAATTTTGGATTATGGTCCAATTAAGGTTCCTATGGACCAATAAGATTAATCCAAATGTAGGGAGGAGATAAATTCAAGAATAAAAGAAAAACCCCTCAAAAATGAGTAAATGCTCACATAAGATGAAGAGTGGACTAAGGACCAAAGAAAAGAATTAAAAAACTGAATTTTGACACCTCAGAGTGGGGATCTCCCCTCATGAAGTAGGCGCCTTTTTCTCCTCATTATCCCCAATTTTTAATCAATAAAATGAGATATTTTATCTTTCCTCTCTCCTCTTTCAAAACTAGATCCAAAAAGTAAGCTGAACTGACCCAAAAATGGTCAAAAATTGACCAAACTGAACTGAAAAATTCTAGAATCAGTTTGCTTGGTTAGAGGCTCACTTTTTCCTATAAATAGAAGCTTCTCTCTTTGTAAAATCTTAATGGTGTTTATGCACTCTTACTCTACTCCTGCCTTGAGCCATTGAATTTTTTAGTAATTCAATTGTTTTTGGCCTAATCCTCTCCAAAGTGAATTGGTGGCCACTCTTGCTTCAAACAAGAGTAGAACCCTCAATCTCTCAAGCCAAAGGAGAGCTTACAAGTTCCATGTAAGCTTAATTTCTTACTTTGTTTACAAATTTCAATGAAAAATCTATGGTTTTCTTGATTTTTATGTTTTGCAAATGCTTGGATTAAATTCAAATGCTATGCCTTTGATGAAAAGGCCACCCCCATCTCTTCTTTACATTTCAACCTTTCGTAATCCTAGAAAGATTAACTAAGTGATTAATTAAACTCTTCTTATTGTTTACTCTCTTGAATTTAGAAAATTGTGTAGATTAGAGTTCTATAATTCTAAATGGGGTTAAATAAGTTAAATAAAGAAAGATAAAAATGAGAAATGGTCAGCCATACAAAGGAGGTTATTGCAAAAGTTTCTAGAATTTTAAGAAAAAAGAAAGTTTATTTTTATGTTATTCCAAAAGAGTATTTCCCACCATTTTTTGCATCTAAAAGAAATATTCTAATTACTCCATGTACATATTCACCTATGAATATGCATGGATATCACTGATATTAATTATTAGATTTGATTTCTATGTATAGAAAGATGCATAAAGGAATTTTTTTTTATTATAAAAGTGTTATTCTTATTAAATTTGATTTCAATGCATAGAAAGATGCATAAAAGAATTTTTTTTATTACAAAAGTGTTATTCTTATTAAATCTGATTTTATGCATAGAAAGATGCATAAAGGAAATTTTTTATTTACAAAAGTGCATCTTATTAAATTTGATTCTATGTATAGAAAGATGCATAAAGAAAAAAATTTTATTACAAAAGTGTTATTCTTATTAAATTTAATTTTAATTACAAAAGTATTATTCTTATTAAATTTAATTTTTATGCATAGAAAGATATATAAAGAAAATTTTTTAATTATAAAAGTGTTATTTTTATTAAATTTAATTTTTATGCATAGAAAGATGCATAAAGGGATTTTTTAATTATAAAAGCGTTATTCTTATAAAATTTGATTTTCATGCATAAATAGATGCATAAAGAAATTCTTTTTATTTTAAAAGTATTATTTCTATTAAATTTGATTTCATGCATAAATAGATGCATAAAAGGAATTTTTGAAATAAAAGTGTTATTCCCATTGAAGTTGATTTTTATGCATAAATAGATGCATAAAGATTTTTTACATCAAAATTAGAATTCTCTTAAATTCTATGAGTATTTGATAAATGAATAATTAAATACTCTATGAGAGAAATTTCTATCGTTTTATATTCACACGGATTGAGAAATTTCTATCGTTTTTGAAATAAAAGTGTTATTCCCATTGAAGTTGATTTTTATGCATAAATAGATGCATAAAGATTTTTTACATCAAAATTAGAATTCTCTTAAATTCTATGAGTATTTGATAAATGAATAATTAAATACTCTATGAGAGAAATTTCTATCGTTTTATATTCACACGGATTATTAAAAAATAAAATTCAAGAAATCTATCGAGATTGAAATATTCAGATAAATGATTTATTTTTTTCTCATTGGAATTCGTAACTAATTTAGAAATCAGTTAAGTGAATATTCAAAGAAAGAAATTTAGTAAAATAGTAACTGAATTATTAAACCTTTTTGAGAAAGATAGTTTAGGAAAAATCTTATTCGACTCAAACCTTGAATCAAACTATAAACAAGACCAAACTATTTCATCAGTTTCGAGAAAAGAAGGTGTGACCAGTTTAGAAAAATACACTCAAAACTCTCGCCAAATGTGAAGAGCTAAGTTTGAGACCCTTCGAATTGATCTGTGGATCAAGGTTATAGTAGAGGGGTCTCACAGCTAGTATCAGAGCGCTGTTGTAAACTTACGAAACAGCAGCAGAAATTGCCTAAAATTTTAAAGTAAATCTAGGAAATAATGTTTTCACTTGTTAAGATTATGTTTGAAATGAACTTCATAAATTGAACTGGATTTTTAGATGGATATGCCAAATCTGTCTAGCATTCCTGGACTCCCCCAGAGTCAAGATATGATCGCCTTTACCTTCGAAAATCTCATCACAACTTCGCTACAACCTCAGCAAGAAGAGTGAGACTCACTCGTCACTTTGAGGATCTATACTTTCCTTATCCAGTAGAGCGGCGTCAGCTTATGTGGTTCTCTGGAGGGCAAAGTATTCGCGTCAATATCAATCAACGACAGAGACTCAGACAGAATATCTCGCTAACCATGATCTTGATAAGGCTAGGAGTTGTTCATTATGTACAACTCTATAATCACTCACCCCGAAATTTTAGAATTTCTTGTCGTATTTTTAGACTTTTTAGCCGCTTTATTCCTTGGAGAAGAATTACAACACCATTATTAGTGATGAATCATGTATATTATAGCATGTCTTCATCGCAGTATCGCCTTTTTATGTGTACGCGATTGAGGTGGTGACTTTTGGAGCCGAGACACTCTATGTATATAAAAAACTTTTGATAATAAATGATGTTTTGCAAAAGGTTCCAAATTGTTTTCGTGGGTGAATATTGGTTAACAAAATTATCAGAGTGAATCTTGTTTTCAAAAATTATGATGGAATATTTATTTGTTTAAGAAATAAATCTCAAAAATTAAATAGTCATAAATCTGATGACAAAGTTAAGTTTATAAAAATATTGTTTTGTCAGAATCATGAGGCGCGCGGGCCGTGGTAGAAAGCCGGATCCTCTTATCGATGATGAAGAGCTAGATCCGGACGTTCGTAAAGCCTTGCATCGATCCCAACCTGGTCCCTTCCAGGGTGAAGGAGAATAGTTAGAAGTAGTGAAAAAATGGATCGAGGCAATGGAAGAGTATTTTGATGTAACCGGTTATAATGGAAGAGTATTTTGATGTAATCGGTTAACGAGAAGAGTATTTTGATGTAATTGGTTATAACGAGAACAGTATTTTGATGTAACCGGTTATAACAAGAAGAGCAAGATGGCTGTCGCCAGATTGAAAATTGTGGAAACGGCCAGGGTTGCATGGAGGAATGATTGCAAGACAAATCGTCTCGACCAAAATACCCTGACCTGGTCAGATCTTAAAGCTTACCTCAGGAAGAGGTTCTATCCTTCGGGCTTCCTAGAAACCAAAATGAATGAGTTCTTGGAATTGAAGCAGGATAGCCAGCCAATTGAAGAATACCATCAGGCATTTGCCCTTCTCCTCAAATATTCTCCACTTTTGGATGAAGAGCACTCGATGGCTAGATTCATTTGAGGGATGAACGAGCCATTGGACACTTTAGTGAAAAATGCCAAACCAGTCTCAATGGTAGAAGCTGTCAGAATTGCAAAGGACTTTGCCAAAGCATTTGTTGTTAAGGTCCCGACCCTTAAACTTTAAAAGGTTCCAAACCCCGAGAAGTGCTTCAAACTTTCCACCCCCAAAGAGGCAGCAAGGTCCTAATCAGAATCAAGATGTTGGGAAATTCAGAAGTGAAGGAAGACCCTTCCCTCAAAACACTTTCTCAAGAGCCCCACCTCTTTCAAGGATTCAGAGGGATGAACTTAGAAGTGAGAATAGGTGTTTTGGGTGTCAGGGTTTTGGTCATGAGCTTAAAGACTACCCGACTCCTGCCATGTCAAGAGGATAGGGAGGTCAAGGACCCACAGTGCAGAGACCAGCCCCTTCGTATCAGTCAAATCAGGGCCGTCTACAATGCTTCTTATCACCGAAGTATCTGGATGAGCCCTTTCAAAGCTCTGTATGGACAAGACTGCCTAACACCATTAACCTGGTCCGACCCGCTGTTGATTAGGGTCGAGATGTCCAGACAGATGCTTGACGACATGGAGCAGCACAGCAGATGCAGTCAATCTGCAAGGATATAAAAGCTACCCAGGATAGATAGAAGCAGTATACAGATAAGAAGAGGTCAGGTAGAAAATTCAAAGAAGCAGATATGGTCTTTATTCGAGTACGCCCCAGAAGAAGTTCTCTATCTCTTGGGAAGTACAAGAAGTTATCCCCCAGATACTGTGGGCCATATTTAATTACAAAGAAAGTAGGTGACTTAACCTATGAACTTCTTCTACTCCTTATCTCAAAGTACATAATGTATTTCATGTCAGCCTACTTAAGAAGTATGTACCGAGCCCGAATCATGTGCTTAATGATGAACTCTTAACTTCTTCAACCCAACGGCATATGGAACTCCAACTTGAAGAAATCCTTGATGTTCCACAGAAGGTTCTCAGGAACAGAATTCTGAGAGAATTATTAGTCAAATGGAAGTTCTATCCTTTTGAAGACGCCACCTGGGAGAAAGAAGCCGAACTAATGCGAGATTACCCCCAATTTGCGAGATGATGACATCTCGCATTTTTCAAGTGGGAGAGGATGTAAGATTCCTCCCTAGCCCCTCAAGATGTCTAGTTTCTTCCCCTGTAATCAATCCCCTTTTCAGAATAATAAAAGATCTTGTTTCTACTTGTTTTGGCCTAGAGAGAGAAAATATTCTAGAGAGAGATAATTCAATTTTTAGATATCTTTGGATGGAAAAATATCCCTTCTTATTAAAATAAATTCCCCTGAAACAAAAGTTTGAAAAGAAATTCCTCAAGTGCATTAGAAATAAATTATAATGTGCACAAAAGACCTTAGTCTAAGGATCAAGATTTTTAAAAATTTTGGATTATGGTCCAATTAAGGTTCCTATGGACCAATAAGATTAATCCAAATGTAGGTAGGAGATAAATTGAAGAATGAAAGAAAAACCCCTCAAAAATGAGTAAATGCTCACATAAAAGGAAGAGTGGGCTAAGGACCAAAGAAAAGAATTAAAAAACTGAATTTTGACACCTCAGAGTGGGGATCTCCCCTCATGAAGTAGGCACCTTTTTCTCATCATTAACCCTATTTTTTAATCAATAAAATGAGATATTTTCATCTCTCCTCTCTCCTATTTCAAAATTAGATCCAAAAAGTAAGCCAAAAAGTAAGCTGAACTGACCCAAAAATGATAAAAATTTGACCAAACTAATCTGAAAAATTCTAGAATCAGTTTGCTTGGTTAGAGGCTCACTTTTTCCTATAAATAGAGCCTCTCCCTTTGTAAAAGCTTAATGGTGTTTATGCACTGTTACTCTACTCCTGCCCTGAGCCATCTACATTGAATGTTTTAATAATTCAATTGTTTTTGGCCTAATCCTCTCCAAAGTGAGTTGGTGGCCACTCTTGCTTCAAACAAGAGTAGAACCCTCAATCCCTCAAGCCAAAGGAGAGCTTACAAGCTCCATGTAAGCTAAATATCTTACTTTGTTTATAAATTTTAATGAAAAATCTATGGTTTTCTTGATTTTTATGTTTTGCAAATGCTTGAATTAAATTCAAATGCTATGCCTTTGATGAAAAGGCCACCCCCTTCTCTTCTTTACATTCCAACCTTTCTTAATCCTAGAAAGATTAACTAAGTGATTATTTAAACTCTTCCTATTGTTTACTCTCTTGAATTTAGAAAATTGTGTAGATTAGAGTTCTATAATTCTAAATGGGGTTAAATAAGTTAAATAAAGAAAGATAAAAATGAGAAATGGTCAGCCATACAAAGGAGGTTATGGCAAAAGTTTTTAGAATTTCATGAAAAGGAAAGTTTGTTTTTATGTTATTCCAAAAGAGTATTTCCCACCATTTTTTGCATCTAAAACAAATATTCTAATTACTCCATGTACATATTCACTTATGAATATGCATGGATATCACTGATATTAATTATTAAATTTGATTTCTATGCATAGAAAGATGCATAAAGGAATTGTTTTTATTATAAAAGTGTTATTCTTATTAAATTTGATTTCTATGCATAGAAAGATGCATAAAGAAATTTTTTTATTACAAAAGTGTTATTCTTATTAAATTTGATTCTATGCATAGAAAGATGCATAAAGGAATTTTTTTAAATTACAAAAGTGTTATTCTTATTAAATTTGATTCTATGCATAGAAAATGCATAAAGGAAGTTTACAAAAGTGTTATTCTTATTAAATTTAATTTTTATGCATAGAAAGATGTATAAAGAAATTTTTTTGATTACAAAAGTGTTATTCTTATTAAATTTAATTTTTATGCATAGAAAGATATATAAAGGAATTTTTTTATTACAAAAGTGTTATTCTTATTAAATTTGATTTTTTTATGCATAGAAAGATGCATAAAGGGATTTTTTATTATAAAAGCGTTATTCTTATAAAAATTAATTTTTATACATAAATAGATGCATAAAGAAATTCTTTTTATTTTAAAAGTGTTATTCCTATTAAATTTGATTTCATGCATAAATAGATGCATAAAAGGATTTTTTAAATATAAGTGTTATTCCCATTGAAGTTTATTTTTATGCATAAATAGATGCATAAAGATTTTTTATATCAAAATTAGAATTCTCTTAAATTCTATGTTTAAATTCTATGAGTATTTGATAAATGAATAATTAAATACTATATGAGAGAAATTTCTATCGTTTTATATTCACACGGATTGTTAAAATAAAAAATAAAATTCAAGAAATCTATCGAGATCAAAATATTCAGATAAATGATTAATTTATTCCTCATTAACAGCCTCGTGTATCATTTTGCTGCCTTTGCCAATTTCCATGACCTCTTTGACTCCCCCTGCCTCTAAACTAGCCTCTTCCACCTGTGTCTTGTTGTTGTGATTCATGGGACTGTTGTTTGCTGACCATAATTTTGATTACCTATTCAGCTACCACCTTGGCCATGGCCTTGGCCTTGGCCTCTACCTGCACTTGTGTAGAAGGCGTGTTGCTCTAAACTATCTTTGTTTTGTGAAGGATAGTGTTCACCTAACTCTTTTCTTCAATGATCACACCAAATCTGTAAAGTTGGGAATGTTCTCCTGAGTTTGAATAGACATCTTCAATGCCTTGTATTTTGGCCCGAGACCACGTAGACATACTTCCACCTTATCATCATCATCAACAGAAACACCAATAGATGCAAGGGATTCCACAATGCCCTTGATATTCAAGGCATAATTATTCATAGACATTTTTTTCTTCTCCACAATATGAAGCTCATTCTTCAAATGAATCTTTCCTGCCTTGGTGTTAGTTTTATACAGCTTCACCAAGGTGTCCCATGCATCCTTGGGTGACTTGGCATCTTGTATATGACAAATCATGGTGTCTTGTATGCTAATAGAAATCTAATACATGACTTAAAGAGAATGTGGGAGAGAGGGAGAGCTTCAAACCCTAGTAAGAAGCAAACACACATACACACAAGAGAGAGATGGATAGCTGAATTTTCTTCTATCTTCTTCTTCTCTACTCAACTAACATAACATAAAGATAAGAATACACACTATATGGGTTAGTACTCAACTACTACAACATACAAGGGTCGGGATCCATAATGTGAACCTGACTAAATGAGCTAGGGCTATAACTATGCCAGTCTCTAGTAATCCAAAATGGCTGTCACACAGCCTATCATCCCACTGGCCGCATATCACCCATAATCTCACTAACCATGCCAATGGTGTAGATGCAGAAGATATCACCCAAGTGGGTCATCAATGTCTTCCGTAGCACTAGTTGAGCGGGATATCTCAATATGACTTTCCTTACTCCTTGATTCTAGTCCTTGTATTCTTTTACGTCTGCAAACAGTAGTTGGATTAATCTCAGGTATCTCTGGTGCCTCTTCATGTTCACCTTCAATGTAGTCCTAGTAGCCTTTTTCCATTAGAAAATTTGTTAATCTAAACCTCCAAGCATGAAAGTTGTTCTTTTCAAGATTCTCTACAACAATCTGGTTGATTCCATCATTCGACATCTTGACTGCAACACAACCTCACCAAAAACAGCACTCTTGTTTGTCCTGTACAAACTGTTGTATTCTTTACAGCAGTACTATACTACACCCAAATTGTTCACAACCAGCGACCTCAATTTACATACATACACCCAATAGCACTTGTAAGACCTCTTTTTAGTACACACAGTGCTTGCACAACCAAATTCCCTTCCTGCAGTTCCAAAAATAAAAAATTTGCAAAAAGAATCGAAACTTACTCATCGTCACAGTGCACAACACGAACGCCTACGAACTCAAAAACAAAGGTCAAGATGTGCCCAAAACGCAATTCTAGTCGTAAAAATATGTCCAAAAGATGGTATAGTTGCCGTGTAGCTCTGCTCCCATGAAGATGACTCCTAAATTGGAGTTTGTTTGCCGGTGCCTCTTGAAGAGCTCCTGACAAGGGTGTCATTAGGATAAAGGGGAGCTCATTTTGGGGCCTTTTAGGGTTTGGAGAAAATGTCTCGCAAACCAATCAGGAGAAGGCCAACATAACATAGAAAATCCACAAAAAAAGAGTGAAAAATAGAAAATAGAACAGTACTTTATGGTGGCAAAAGCGTGCGAGATGAATAAAATCCACAAAAGAAGAGAAAAATAGAAAATAGAACAGTACTTTATGGTGGCAAAAGCGTGCGAGATGAGAATAGGGAGATTTGTTTTTGATTCTCTTCTCCAGCATGTCTCTATCATGAGATTTTAATCCATCTTTGAGCGTAAGAGTCTGTTTGAAACTTCCTGCTCGCGAGCGACAATCCAATTTCCTTTCTTCTCAGACTTTCGAGGGACATCTTCGACAAGCATCTCTCCTTGCCATAGCTTTGTTGTATTTTGCTCTCTTCAACATTTCACCTGTTGTGGATATCTTTTTGTTCTTTCTTTTAAGTCAATTTGCATTACTTAGAATGTTAGATTAATTGAAATCTAACATCATACTATCTTTCTTTTGTGTTGGTTTCTATTAGGGGTGTGTTAGATTCGGAGCCTGAGATGGCACCCAGAAGTAATGGACGCAGCATTAGAAAACATTTGGTGGGTTTAGATGGTGAAGACTCTGTTGATGTACGAAACATATCTTTGCCACGAAGGCCTATCACATAGATTTCAAGCATAGAGGTTTCCAATATTGTAACAGCAAATGCTAGTTGGAAAATGTTTGAAGTGGGAAAAGGAGCTTGGGTACTAATGCAACCCAAGAGAATCAGGAAGAAGAGCAAAAAGCAACAATCAACGAGTACTTTCCTGACATCCTGGAAAGGCAGAGTAAAAGGTTTTAGAGTGAAAGAAGGCAGAAGATGTGTAAAAGAGATTCTGGTGCACCATGTTTATATGCATCGAGAACTTCAATTGCAAGAATATCCAGCTTATCTTCCATATCATAGACCAAATTGTAAACACATAATATAACTTAAATTATTTTCAAGGCACAATTGTTTCTCTCTTTATAACTAAGATGATCTTTCTAAATGTTTCAGATCTATATCCTTCATCATACGAGGAGTGGCAACTAGTGGAATGCATTTTAGGATTCTTCAATGTCGTACATGGCACGATAGGAGAGCTATAGTACAAAGGTAGATCTGTAAGAGACTTGGCTAAAGCGGGTATTTTTTTCTATGATCACTTCTACCAGCTATTGGACCATGCTCATTCTTATGGCATATTGCAAAGGCAAGATTTTTTGGAATGGAATATAATAGATTGGCCTGTTCCCAATGGAAGTATAATAGAGGCATATAGAGCCAAACTATATGCAGAAGTGCAGCATTCATTGAAACCAAATATTGCAACAAGAATAGTCAAAATCACAGTTTTATGCCTGTCAATGTTTTCATAGATATTTTTCAAGAATATTCAATCAGAGTTTGTAAGACTATGTTTTCTTTTAAAGCAAAAGGCTGTGATGACATTCCAAAATTTTTGGATGATGGTTGGGATAAAATTATGGCCAACACTATGTATTGTGAGGTTGTCCATGACACAATCAATCTCAAGTACATGTTTGCCTCCCAGAATTTTATTTTCTCATTTTACTATAAACGAAGCAGGATGATAGGTACACAACTAGTACCAATGGAACAAGATGAGAGCACTTCATGTCTAGAAAATGATATTATCAATCCTTTCAGAAGGCTACGTACTTGACTTTGGTTGAGCTAGGGATATGATGATGGTTATCTTTCAGTCGGAGAATGCCATGCTGAATGCTATCCTTCATTCGGAGGACGTGTTTTTGTGGAGGAGATGTTGTACTGAACAGACATGTGAGGAAGGCAAGTATTCTAGCACATTGTATACTTTATGCCTCGGAATTCACGCCCGCATGGCATGTGCTTCTATAAATGTCACACGTGTGATCAACGGTACTTGCCACGTGTGTCATGATGATGTGTCCTCAATTTCTGTGCAAAGAATAAAGAAAAAGTAGGATTTCTAACTTACATGAATTTCTGGGAGCTTTCCTTTGGCTTGATGGTTTGAGGGATCTACTCTTGTTTGCAACAAGAGTGGCCACCAATTCTTTAGAAGAGGGAATGGTAAAAAACTAATGAATTATTAAGAAATTCACAGTTTTTGGCTCTAGGGAGGAGTAGAATAACAGTTCTGTGTTTCAACCAAGAGTAAAGGTTTCTAGAAAAGAGAAAAATAGAACTAAACTGTGAGTCTCACTTGCTTTCTTATCTTGATGTCTTCTTCTTTTAGCAAACAAAATTCGTTGCGCGGTGGGGATAGGGATCCTACACATAAAAAGTAATTCGCCATTTTTCTTTTAAATAATTTAGATCCATCTTATCCTTCTGTGCTAGGATGCCATGTTACCTAACTTGGTATTTTCCCTGGAAACATCCGATTGTCATTACATTCACTTTTCCAAAGCCTTTTCATTTGTACATTTCAATCAACAAAATTAATACCTAGAAGATGATTTGTGAGAGTACAAGTAGTGGTGGACATTGATACAAAAGAAAGACCTATCCTCTCCTTGCTTCTTTCTCTAAGTGCTTAACCATCCACTTTTTATCTTCCTTTGAGGAATGACATAATAGAGTCTCTTTTGAGTGCATATCTCAACATGTGGATCGCACAAATCTTGTTTATGATATGAGATGGAATGTATCCATGTTCGTTGATGCTACTCACAAACAAGGCAAAGGTTTCAGGAGTGACAACACAAGTACACTTTTAGAGTAATCAAGGTGACAGTGGTGGTTTACAATTATACTTGTTAAGTCTTGCTACCACTGATAGTAGCTCCCCTTGTTTCTTTGCGCGAGACACATCAAAGAGAGATGCCTCAATGCATAGGTGGCATCCAACGTTATGAGAAAAAGTCGGGAGTAAACTTGTTTTAAAGATGACAGTGGTGGTTTACAATTATACTTGTTAAGTCTTGCTACCACTGATAGTAGCTCCCCTTGTTTCTTTGCGTGAGACACATCAAAGAGAGATGCATAGGTGGCATCCAACATTATGAGAAAAAGTTGGGAGTAAACTTGTTTTAAAGATCGTGATCTAGTCAAAATATTATTGTATATTTTCATAATCTTTGAAGGTATATCTTGTTTTATCTCCTCCATACACATAAATAACCTTTTTGCTAAGGAACTCCCATTTCAATATTTTATCACAAATACATCTTGTTTATTTGCCTCATCCTCCTCTTCATTCGACAGTCTCATTGTTAACCAAATCATACTACCTTGTGCAAGAGAGGGAGATAAGAAGAGAATGATGCCATGCAAGGGTCTATTCAGAGACTTGCATTTAGCCAACCCTAATGAGGGTTAACTCCCCTATGTGAGGTTGCTAGGGGCTCACTCCATCTCCACTTGTGTCACTCAAATGGAGATCCACAAGCTAGTTAATGAGCAAGGAAGAAGGGAGCTACGGAGAGCTCTACCTCCACTCGATGCCAATGTGCATTCAAGAGGGATCTTGAGAAGAAGACAAGAGGAGGAAGAGGAGAAGAGAATATAGTCTAACATCATCCACTCCATGCATACACCACAATCAAGCAAGCAAGCATTCACAAACACAAGCAAGAAAGCATTCACAAACACAAGAGAGAGAGAGAGAGAGAGAGAGAGAGAGAGAGAGCAAGACTCGATTGTGACAAATGGGATTGTATCTTTTCATATTCCATAAAATCATTTATATACATGAGCTCACTTTTTACAATGGCCAGTCGCCCATTTACAATTGGGGGCCCAAAACTGGCTTCCTAATTCTATGTACATCTAGCTCATTCCTACGTCTGGCATTACACAAGCCGTAAACTCAATCATCCCATATATATTTTCTCAATAAGCTTAGCATGGTTACATAATGATAGATCACAAGAAGCATAACCACGTTTGAAAAATGATGTTAACTAGTGTGGTTTTAACATACCCCCCTCCCTAATTCAGGGCTATCCTTGGAGATGGCAAAAGGGATCTAACGATAGAAGATCGAGTACGTGCGGACGAAGTTAGGCCGTGATGTGGGATGTGGGGGTGCCTGATGGAAGACTTTGTAATTGGTCCAGAAGGTTGTCTCCATCATATCATCAAATTTTTGTAGGTGTCAGGTAGGCATCCACTAGATGCGCTCATAGCAGCCAAAAAGTTGGTTCAGAGTGGGGCCTTTGTCAAAGATGAAGGCTAAGCCTTGACTGCCATCGTGGCAGTGGTGCCAATGCGGGAAGGTCTCCAAGAGAGTGATGATGAGATTGAAGAACCAGATGGTGGTGACCACAACTGGATCCGGCACTTGCTCATATTGAGTGATGAAGTTGTGGGGATACTTTTGAGCATGGTTTCTTTAGTGCATGGGTTCTGAGCGGAGGAGCGCACCGCATGGGAAGTTGTAGAGAATCTTTGGATTCTTTTGTTGCTCATGATCGAAAAGAGTCGAGGCCTAATGGTAGTGGATTGATAGATATTTGGCATTAATGCGGAGCTGTCATGGCACCCTACAGTATTGGTCCCATATGAAGGGCTTAAGGAGGCCAGGGCATGGCTAGGCCGGGTGCTCACCCATGAGTTCGAACGTGATGGGGAGAGCAGTGGGTGGGGGCCTGTGGGTGGTAGCTTCCATGTTGACAATGGGGGGTGCTTGCACTTCCAACTGCAATGCTTGGCATTGAGGTAAGGTCACTGGACATGGAGGTCCATGCGGTCAATCATCCTGGCGATGGGAGCCTCCTAGAGTTGTCAACCGAGCAAGATATTTATAGCATGCTCAAACTCCGTCTAATCTAATGGATCACGCCAGTTGACTGAGTTCAGTGTGGGGGGTGGATCTCCTCCTGCTCTCTCGTGGTGGTGGTGGGGGATTTCCCCTTACTCCAAGGGTGTGGAGGAAGGGATGTGTCCCATCCATCCTTGTCCAAGAAGAATTTCCTCACGCATAGTTCCTACAGGCATTACATAAAACTTCCCTTCCAAGGGATTATTTTCAATGTGGAACAAGGTTATGATTGTGCCTAAACATTGAACTGCTTGCAAGGCCACTGTTGTGACCATGGTGGCATGGTTCTCTTTTAATGGGGGCCTCTCGAGGGAAAGCCATGTGTCATAAGACATATGTTGTGATTAGCCCTCTGTATCGACAAGAACCAATTTTTGGATGAAGCTTGTCGGGGTCGTCATTCCTAACCACAACCAAGCAAGTTTCACCTCCCAATCTTCCTCTTCAAGGTCTATGATTTGGGCCATGTTGACCACAATGTTTTTCCCCCAAAGTTTGGCTTACCACTCTTTGGCCTCTCGTTGGGCTATTTGTTTCATCCCTTCGTGTTCAGTTTTTGTTGTTTTTTGGTCATGAATGGCCTTGACGGTGGTTTCAGTTAATGGGCCATAGTAGCATTTCGATTTGCTACCATTGAAATACCCCTCCATCTTGACGTCATCAAGTGTCTCTATGTGCCCTGCGCCTTGCGAAGTTATCTCAGCGAGTAGGAAAGGTCCTAAGCCTCTAGGCTTTTGTTTGTTTTTCTGGTTTTTTGTGCTAAAGAGGAGGACCATGTTGCCCTCATTTATTTGTTTGTACTTAAGTGCTAAAGAGGAGGACCATGTTGCCCTCATTTATTTGTTTGTACTTAAGTTCGTCATCAAACCATTATTTGTGCCTCGGTTTTTTTACAATCATACTATAGATAGCGAGGAGGCATGTTTCATCAAGCTTTTCAAGCTCAAACACGCGACAGCTAAGGACATTGCCCGTGAGTTTTTCCTTTACTGCAATTCGCAAACTTGGGACTAAGAATTCCATAGGCATGACTGCTTCAGTACCATAGGCCTTGTAGGATGTTTGGTAGGCCCAAAGTACCACATGCAACTTTTGTTCCCAATTGTTGTTGCAGCTGGCTTCAACTTTTTTGGTTAAAATAACCTAAAGAACTTTATTGATGCTCTCTGCTTGGCCATTAGCTTGGAGGTAGTATGGGGAAGATTTCTTGTGAGTGATGATGAATTTTTGTAAGAGGAATTGTATTACCTCATTCATGAAGTGTGTGCCATTGTCATTCATGATCTCAAGAGGGCATTCGAAGCAAGTGATCATCACTAACTCATACAGGAATTTGGTTAGTAGGTCACGTATCAGCCTTGCGAGGTAGCCCTTGCTTTTTCGACCCATTTCATACAATAGTCCGTGGGTTGCGATGATGTATCGAGCTTGACTGTATCAAGTTGCAGGACAAGTGGGTCCTATGAAATAAATGCCCCATTTTTCAAATGGTTACAAGGACACAATGGTGTTTAGGGGCATACTATCCTTAAAGCGTGGTATTTCCACTCGTTTGTTGGCATTCATTGCATTGCTTGACATATTCAACTGCATCTACCCATCAAGATGGGCCACCATAGCTGTGACGACTTTGCACATAGTGATATTTGCTGCAAAGTGCCCCCTAGCATAGGCGGAGTGAGCCTATTCTAAAAGGAAGACATATTTGTCTTCTCGAACACAGCATCTTATAAATTTTCCTTCTCTTGGCTGTAGAGTTGGCCTATAATCAATTGGTAGGGGGCTGCCTATTTAATGAGGAGCCATGCTTGTTCTTTGTTGAGGAGTGGGTCAACTAGTAGGCCATTGGCGAGGAAGTGTGCAACCTCCTCTCCCCATATTCCGGAATTAAGCACAGTTGGAACAAAGTAGCATCTAGTAAATCTTCATTCCTCTAGAATGGGGAGAGGAAGTGTGCAACCTTCTCTTCCCATTCCAAAATTAAGCACGGTTGGAACAAGGCAGTGTCTGGTCATCCACTCCCACCGGTGCCTCATCATTGGAAATGCATGATATATGGTCTGCTAAGACACGCCATGAGCCCTTCTACACTATTATAGCGAAGTCTAATGCAAGCAAGATCAGCAAACCATCAGGTGATTTTTCTGGTTGTGCAAGCTTTGTTAACGAGATGGAGAAGAGCTTGATGGTCTATAAAGAAGAGAAATTTGGTTGCCAAAAGATAATTGCATAATGTCTTGACCGTGTAAACCATAACTAACCTTTCCCTTTCAATGGTAGTATAATTTCGTTCTGCCTCATTGAGTTGGCGGGCTGGCAAAGCTGATAGGGAAATTCATCTTATGTTCACTGGGTTGATCTAGCACACACCCAAATGCAAAGGCAGACGTGTCAATGTGGACATGAAAGATGATGTCCCAGTTGGGGGACCTCAAAATAGGAGCACTTGTTGCCAAGGCTTTCTTTAGGGTGTTATATGCTTGTTGGCATTCCTTTGTCCACTCAAAGAGGATTGGGAGTCCGTTAAAGGGGGTGAGCTATATTGGCATACATGAAAACGATACGCCGATAGTACCTTATGTGTCCCATGAAGTGTTGGACTCCCTTAAAGTTGGTTGGTGGTGGTAGCTCAAGGATGAGTTGCACCTTGCTGTCATCGATGAAGATTCCTTGTTTGGAGACAATATGTCCCAAGATGACTCCAAGCCTTACCTAGAACTTGCATTTGAGAGGGTTCAAGAAAATATGGTAGAGCCTACATCTTTCTAGCACCTTCTGTAAACATTTGAGGTGTGCTTTCCATGTGTAATTGACATAGAGGTCATCCATAAGGACTTCAAAGGAATTTTTGAAGATACTTGTATGCCGTGCACATCAGACACTGGAAGGTGCCAAGGGCATTTGGTCAGCCCAAAAGGCATGACACGATATGCATAAGTTCCCCATTCAGTAGCAAAGGCTATTTGTGTTAATCTTTAGGATCGATCAATACCTGATTGTATCCAGAGACTCTATCCAAGAAGCTATAGGCTTCCTTTCTTGCAACTCTTTCAAGCATGTGCTCTGTGAGAAGGGTAAGGGATAATGATCTCGTATAATGGAGGCATTGACCTTTTTAAGGTCCATGGACACTCGCACCTTTCCATTATTTTTGGGGACTATTACTATGGGTGATACCCATTTCGTGTGCTCAATTTCATAGATGAATCTAGCATCTATGAGTCGATGAATTTCTCCCCAGACCATCTTGGAGTACTTTGGATTCAAAGGGTAAGCTCTTTGCTTGACCGGTCTTGCTCCACCAACCTAGGAATGGTGTGTTTGACCACTTTGGGAGGTACAATCTTCATATCTGTGTACTTTGAGGCAAAGCAATCCTGGAATTTGGTGAGGAGAGCAATGAGTTCGGTTTCTTCCTTGGTTTAGAGGTCATCCCTGAAAAGATGCAAGGGGGAAGAGAGCTTGGGCTCTTGCAAGCACACACACACTCACAAAACCCTAATAGAGAACACACAAGGTGAGAGGCTGAAAATCTTCTTCTTCTTCACTCAACACTCAACACACCATATACAAGATAAGAGTACACCATAATATGAAAGGTACTCAACCAATAATATGAAAGGTACTCAACCAATACATACACGCCAATACATACACGCCAATACATACACGGGTTCTCTATAGTGTGAACCCAACTAATATGCAATGCATCCAAAGACTTTCAGATGAGATAAATCTGGTTTTCTGCCAGTAAACCTCTCCTCTCGAGTTACATCATGTATGGCTGCAGTTGGAGTCCTGTTCATGATGTATACTACTGTAGAAACAGCCTCAGCCCAATAGCAATGCGGCATATTCTTCTCTTCCATCAATGCTCGCGTAATCTCAGCAATGTGCCTGTTTTTTCGCTCAGCAACTCCATTTTGCTGCGGAGTGTATCTGCATGTATATTGTCTCCGAATACCATTCTTCTTCAAATATTCAGAGAACTCATTGGAGAAGTACTCTCCCCTCCATCTGACCTTAGGCACTTTACATATTTCCCTGTTTGCTTTTCAACCAAAACTCTGAAATTCTGAAAGTGAGTGAACACCTCACTCTTCTCCTTCATGAAATATACCCACACTTTCCTTGTGTGGTCATCAATGAAAGTCACATAATACCTGCAGCCTCCCATAGATATGGTCTTCGTAGGACCCCATACATCTGAATGCACAACATCTAGTGCATTTCTGCTCACATATCTGTTACGTGGAAACACATGCTTTGTTTGCTTCCCAAATTGGCATGCTTCACAGATTTTATGCATACCTTCCACTTTAAATTTTGGCAGCCCTGTCACAATTCCTTTTGTCTGCATAGACTTCAATCTCTACACAGATTTTATGCATACCTTCCACTTTAAATTTTGGCAGCCCTGTCACAATTCCTTTTGTCTGCATAGACTTCAATCTCTACACAGATTTTATGCATACCTTCCACTTTAAATTTTGGCAGTCCTGTCACAATTCCTTTTGTCTGCATAGACTTCAATCTCTGCACATTCACATGTCCAATTCTTTTATGCCATATGTCTGTGTCTGCAACAATTCTTGAACCATTTGCAAACATCGCAGCACTCATCTCAGGCATGTCTACATCCAACGTAAACATTCTGCCCACTCACTTTGCCATCCTGCATAGACAATGGCACATCTCCAACGTGGGCAATTGGATGAGCAGTGTCATCCCCTGTTTCCACAAAACCTGGTCTTTCCGGGTTTTTCATCTCCTTGAACCACTCCCCATGACTCGTCATGTGGTTCGAAGCGCCTGAATCCACATACCATACATTATCTTTTTGTGCTGCATCAACATTTTCAGACATGGCATTCACAACATGCTGCATAACAAACAACCTTTCATTATCCTCATTATTTCTGCTTGAGGATGCATAGTTGTTTTGCTGCACTTTCCTATTTTGCATGTCAGCCTGCTTCTTATAACATATTGACTGCACATGTCCAGGCTTACCACAATAATAGCATTCACGTGCATCATTATATTGCCTTTGCCAATTTCCACGGCCTCTTTGACTCCCCCTGCCTCTGAATTTGCCTCTTCCACCTGCGTGTTGTTGTTATTGTTGATTCTGGGACTGTTGTTGTTGCTGCCTGCTGCTGGCCATAATTTTGATTACCTGTTCGGCCACCTCCTTGACCGCGTCCATGGCCTCCTCTACCTCGTCCTCTTCCTAAACTCGTGTAGAAGGCTTGTTGCTCTGAACTGTTTTTGCTTTGTGAAGACTGTTGGTCTTCACCCAAGTTCTTCTCTTCGATAATCAGCATAGACACCAAATCTGTAAAGTTGGGAATGTTTTCTCGAGTCTGAATAGACGTCTTAAACGCCTTGTATTGTGGCCCGAGACCACGTAGACAGACTTTCACCTTGTATTGTGGCCCGAGACCACGTAGACAGACTTCCACCTTGTCATCATCATCTACTGACACACCAATAGATGCAGGGGATTCCACAATACCCTTTATCTTCAACGCATAGTCATTCACAGACATGCTCTTTTTCTCCATAGTATGAAGTTCATTCTTCAACTGTATCTTACGTGCCTTGGTATTTGTTTCATAAAGCTTTACCAAGGTGTCCCACGCCTCCTTGGGGGACTTGGCATCCTGAATGTGCCCAATCATGGTGTCCTCTATACTAATGGAAAGCCAATACATTACTTTCCTGGCTCCTTGGTTCCAGTCTTTAAACTCTTTCACATCTACAGCAGTCGGATTTATATCCGGTATCTCCGGTGCCTCTTCATGCTCACCTTCTATGTAGTCCCAATAGCCTTTTCCCATCAGGAAATTCGTTAACCTGAACCTCCAAGCATGGAAGTTATTCTTATCCAGCTTCTCAACCACAATCTGTGTTATGCCATCATTAGACATCTTGTCAAACACACAATTTTACCAGAAACTGCACTCTGGTTTTTCTGCACAAACTGCTGTATTTTCTGCACAGCGATACTGTAGTACTAGACATCTTTTCTGCACAGCGATACTGTAGTACTCTCAAATGTCACAACCAGTGACTTCAATGTGCATGCATACACCCAATGGCAACTGTAGACCTCTTTGCAGCACCCACAGTGTCTGCACAGTCAATCTGTCTTCCTGCAGTTCTTAAAACAGAGTTCTGCAGAGAATCGATGACTTACCCGCAGTGCTCGAAATCGCCTGCTTTCTAAAAAACGGAGGTCCAGACGCGCCCGAAACGCGTTTTCGGCCCAGAAATTTTGAGTCCAAAGGACTGTATAGTTGCCCTATAGCTTTACTCCCGCGAAGAAAGCTCCTCAATCAGAGATCGTTTGCCGGTGCCTCCCGTAGAGCTCCCGACAAGGGTGTAGTCACCAACACAATAGGGAAGAGTAGTTGAAGCTCTTACCCTCGTACTGCTTCCTGTGGTTCTCTTGCTTGCAGCTCAGCCCTTAGCATGAACCAGGCTCTGATACCATGAAAAGATGCAGGGGGGAAGAGAGCTTGAGCTCTTGCAAGCACACACACACACACTCACAAAACCCTAATAGAGAACACACAAGGTGAGAGGCTGAAAATCTTCTTCTTCTCTACTCAACACTCAACACACCATATACAAGAATAAGAGTACACAATAATATGAAAGGTACTCAACCAATACATACACGGGTTCTCTATAATGTGAACCCGACTAAATGAGCTGGCGCTATAACTATGCCAGTCTCTAGAATGGCTGTCACACAGCCTGTCATCCCACTGGCTGCATATCTCCCATGATCTCACCAACCATGCCAGTGGTGTAAGTGTGGGGCCTATCCCCCAGGCGGGTCATCAGTGTCCACCACCTCACTAGATGAGCTCGATATCTCAACAACATAATACCTGCAGCCTCCCATAGACATGGTCTTTGTAGGACCCCATATATCTGAATGCACAACATCTAGTGCATTTCTGCTCACATATCTATTACGTGGAAATACATGCTTTGTTTGCTTTCCAAATTGGCATGCTTCACATATTCTCTGCATACCTTCCACTTTAAACTTTGGCACAATTCCTTTAGTCTGCATAGACTTCATTCACTGTACATTCACATGTCCAATTCTTTTATGCCAAATGTCTGTGTCTGCAGTAATTCCTGAACCATTTGCAAACATCGCAGCACTCATTTCAGGCATGTCTACATTCAACGTAAACATTCTGCCCACTCTGTTACCTTTTGCAACCAACCTGCACTTGTCTTTAAAGTCTTCAACATAACAACCATCAGGGTTAAACCGAACCTGCAAACCCTGTTCAATCATCTGGCCAACTGAAACCAGATTCTTTGTTATGTTCGGAACGTGAAGTACATCTGCAAGGTACTTCACTTTGCCATCCTGCATAGACAATGGCACATCTCCAACATGGGCAATTGGATGAGCAGTGTCATCCCCTGTTTCCACAAAACCTGGTCTTTTCGGGTTTTTCATCTCCTTGAACCACTCCCCATGACTTGTCATCATGTGGTTTGAAGCACCTGAATCCACATACCATACATCATCTTTTTGTACTGCTTCAACATTTTCAGACATGGCATTCACGACATGTTGCATAACAAACAATCTTTCATTATCCTCATTATTTCTGCTTGAGGATGCATAGTTGTTTTGCTGCAATTTCCTATTTTGCATGTCAGCTTGCTTCTTATAACACTCTGCCTGCACATGTCCAGGCTTACCACAATAAAAGCATTCACGTGCATCATTATATTGCCTTTGCCAATTTCCATGTCCTCTTTGACTCTCCTTGCCTCTAAATTTGCCTCTTCTACCTGTGTGTTGTTGATGTTGTTGTGTATTCTGGGACTGTTGTTGTTGCTGTTGCTAGCCATAATTCTGATTACCTGTTCGGCCACCTCCTTGACCGCGTCCATAGCCTCCTCTACCTCGTCCTCTACGTGAACTTGTGTAGAAGGCATGTTGCTCTAAACTGTTTTTGTTTTGTGAAGACTGTTGGTCTTCACCCAAGCTCTTCTCTTCTATAATCAGCATAGACACCAAATCTGTAAAGTTGGGAATGTTTTCTCGAGTCTGAATAGACGTCTTAAACGCCTTGTATTGTGGCCCGAGACCACGTAGACAGACTTCCACCTTATCATCATCATCTACTCACACACCAATAGATGCAAGGGATTCCACACTGCCCTTTATCTTCAATGCATAGTCATTCACAGACATGCTCTTTTTCTCCATAGTATGAAGTTCATTCTTCAACTGTATCTTACGTGCCTTGGTATTTGTTTCATAGAGTTTTACCAAGGTGTCCCATGCCTCCTTGGGGGACTTGGCATCCTGAATGTGCCCAATCATGGTGTCCTGTATACTGATGGAGAGCCAATACATAACCTTTCTGGCTCCTTAGTTCCAATCTTTAAACTCTTTGACATCTGCAGCAGCAGTTAGATTTATGTCCGGTATCTCCGGTGCCTCTTCATGCTCACCTTCTATGTAGTCCCAATAGCCCTTTCCCATCAAGAAATTCGTCAACCTGAACCTCCAAGCATGGAATTTGTTCTTATCAAGCTTCTCTGCCATAATCTGGGTTATGCCATCATTTGACATCTTGCCAGACACACAATTTTACCAGAAACAGCACTCTGGTTTGTCCTGCACTAACTACTGTCTTTTCTGTAGCGGTACTGTAGTACTCTCAAATGTCACAAACCAATGACTTCAATATGCATACATACACCCAATGACAACTGTTGACCTCTTTGCAGCACCCACAGTGTCTGCACAGCCAATCTGTCTTCCTGCAGTTCTTAAAACAGAGTTCTGTAGAGAATTGATGACTTACCCGTAGTGCTTGAAATCGCCTGCTTTCTGAAAAACGGAGGTCCAGACGCGCCTGAAATGCATTTTCTATCCAGAAAAATCAGTCCGATAGGACAATATAGTTGCTCTATAGCTTTACTCCCACGAAGAAAGCTCCTCAATCAGAGATCGTTTGGGTTGCCGGTGCCTCCCGTAGAGCTCCCGACAAGGGTGTAGTCACCAACACAAATAGGGAAGAGTAGTTAAAGCTCTTACCCTCATACCGCTTCCTATGGTTCTCTTGCTTGTAGCTCAGCCCTTAGTATGAACCAGGCTCTGATACCATGAAAAGATGCAAGGGGGAAGAGAGCTTGAGCTCTTGCTAGCACACACACACTCACAAAACCCTAATAGAGAACACACAAGGTGAGAGGCTGAAAATCTTCTTCTTCTTCACTCAACACTCAACACACCATATACAAGATAAGAGTACACATAATATGAAAGGTACTCAACCAATACATACACGGGTTCTCTATAGTGTGAACCCAACTAAATGAGCAGGTGCTATAACTATGCCAGTCTCTAGAATGGCTGTCACATAGCCTGTCATCCCACTGGCCGCATATCACCCATGATCTCACCAACCATGCTAGTGGTGTAAGTGTGGGGCCTATCCCCCAGGCGGGTCATCAGTGTCCACCGCCCTACTAGACGAGCTCGATATCTCAACAATCCCCAATGTAGATAGGCCTCGGGTCTTCCCCCGAGCCTACCAGGTTAACTTCCTTCACCTTGGCTGGACCATCACACGAGGTCTTTGGCTCTCCGTTGTGAGACCCTTGGGCTGTCATATTATACAATTCTATTGACGGCCATCTTTAAGGTTATGAAGTGTTTGGGGACTTGTTTAGCCTCTTTTGCTTTTAGTGCTTTCCTCTTCTATCAAATTTTTGGCTTCTTTCTCTTCAAGTGCTAACTTCTTGTTGTGTGCTTTGCATGTAGAGCGGCAAAGCTTTTGAGGTTCAAGTTGGGGGTCAATGGGTTCCATTGGTTTAGGGGTGGTCATGTGGACTAGGAGGGAGGTATTGGGTGAATTCCTTTTGCCAAACAGTGACCTTCCTTCAGAAACAACATCTGCTCCTAGAGACATTGTAGGTCTTTCTTCCTTTCTCTCTTCTCATATCTAGATCTCCATTGGCACCTTGCTTCAAGTTAGCCCAAGCTTATGGAAGGATCTAAAAGATTGGATGGAGGGATGCCTCAGGGTAGGGATACAGGAATCTATGGAGCTAGATAGCTCTAATAAGACTAAGGAGGATGAACTCATTAAACCCCATGGGATCACTAGCACCCCCACGGTTTGAATCAACAGTCTCGAACAATATTTCAAAGGTGATAAACTCAATGCAGTAGTACCCTTAACCTTTGTAGGTCACTGCCATCCTGGATGGGGGGCAAGAGTAAGCATTATCACCAACAAACAATGTTGGGAGAAATGGGGGGCACCAACCATGGATGACATGACCTTGTTGGTAAAAGTCACTGATGAAGCCACTGCTAGGCCCATTTATCTTTTGAAGGATTTAAAAATCAAGATCCTTAGGACCACCTTCCACCACACCTTCGTCGTGGTGATTGATGAACTTCGGCTGATAGCCAGCTTCATACAATTGCATCCTTGGACAACCCTTTATGAGGGAGAAAAAAACAATCCATGACTAGGATACCGACCACACCTATATTCAGAGAAAAGACCAAATAGTCAAGATCAACCTACGCACTTGGAAGGTTCATCCCCCATTAGCGGTCACGTGACCATTCATAGAGGACTTAGTAACCACCTGATCCACTGCAATCCACCTATGCCAATCTTGCCAAACAAAACAATAGATGAAGAAAAAGATAGCAAGGAATGTGAACCCCTCTCGGAGCCAGAAGACTCTGAGAATTGGATGCATGTTCTTGCCACCTTGGACATACTTTTGAGGCACACAGGAACCAGGTTTGCGAGATAGCCAATGGGCAAGATATTATGTCTCTCTACATGCTTAGCACCACATACTTGCTCGAAGTAGCCAGTCATGAGCCTAAAAAGGCCAATAATGCAGAACCATCATGGGGAACACGCTCACATAGAACTCGCAAACTCGATGGATTCCACTGACAAGAAAGCTATGTCTTCCCCACTGACGAGAAACCTATGTCTTCCCTACTGGCTTAGACACCCATAGGCTTAAATACGTAGGGGCAGTTGAAGCACATGAACATGCTTGTCCTCAAGCTCTTGTTCATATAGGGTATGGGATTTTGACCTCTTGTCCTTTTGAGGTGGTCATCCCCCAGGTTTTTGAGACATTCAACTACCCGGGGGGTAGATGGCACTGTGGGTGCTACTGATACTGGCTTATTAGGGGGTGCCTATTCTGGCAACTCTCTGTTATATACCTAAGCCTCTTCGGTAGGTCACATGTTGGAAACCGAGGGGCATGGCTCGAGGTAAGTTGTTGGAGGCTGATCCTCTAGTTGAGCTTGGTAGTCCTGAACCAATTCTTGGGCCGCTATGGTGAGCGTTCTGGTTTATCCGATGATGCCATAGGTACACTAAGGAAGGAATGATTGAAATTGGATTTTATGGTTGGAAAGTGGAAAAATTGAAAATTGGATCTGGATATTTTGGAGGATTATGATTCGAAAAACTATGGTTTCATTTCAAGTCTGCTTTAAAGACAACTGAATCTATAAAAGGCAATTTCATATTGGGTGCGTAAGTGGTGTGTCTAAATTGTATTTTGCAGCATGAGTGCCGGCTAGGGGGCCAAAGAACTCTTTCCGTGGTACCCGGGAGGACAAAACATAACCAAATTTTCATAATGGATATCCTATCAATACAGTGGTTGGGCAATTGGCTAACCCATGGGACTGGATGGGGTTAGAGGCTAGACTAATGTATCCCTATAATTAAAATTCAATTCTATTCAAGCTACGATAGTTGAACTAAATCACGGATAATCCTTGTTCTATGGGAAAGAATCAACGGCTCTGCCTCTTTGACGAGGAAAAAAGTGTTGATCTCTATGATCCAAGTGCAAGTTCCTCCTCCCTTGATCCGGCCATGTGATCCGCAGGTTCGGTCGCGAAATGAAAAAGCAAAGTTAAGGCCTTTGACTATGTTAGAATAATTCTCCTAGAGGAATCGCCTATGCTTTCTAGGCAAGGGAAGTTTTTTCCGGGCTACTGTCAACACCTGCACCACTAAAGATCTCTCTGAACTGACAAGTGTACAGCCGTACCATCTGAAGTTTATGCCCGTACCATCTAGCGTGTACATCTGTTCCTTCCCGTAGCCATGATCATTCCTTCTGCCTTGCCCCACGATCGCGTCTTCCTTTCAAGCGTACACCCGTTCCTTCATTTTCCACAAGCGCACGTCTACACCCTTCCTATAGCCACGCCCGTGTCTTCCTGGAAGCGTACGCTTGTGTCTTCCTTGCCATGGCCATTCCATTCCCTTTTCGGGAAGTGTACACCTGTGTCTTCCTTGCCATGGCCATTTCATTCCCTTGCCAAGAAGCATAGACTGTGTCCTCATCTAAGCATATGCCCGTGTCTTCCTTGCCATAGCTATTCCATTCCCTTTCTGGGAAGTGTACGCACATGTCCTCATCTGAGCGTACGCCCATACCTTCTTGAAAGTGTATGGCAATACCTTCCCAGAAAAAAGTAGAGAAACTGTCCACAAGGGGGTCCAGCACGCACTGCTATTCCACACATTCATGTACTTACACTCGGGAAAATTGGTGCAAAACAACCCTCTATTTGACACTATAAATTCTCATGAAGCTCCCTCTCTCATAAGATCAAACCCATTAGTCAACACAGCTTGGAGGCAAACGGTGTTAGTCTTTGACAACACCAATAAGAGTGAGGATCATCCCAGTACCACCGGATGAGTTATTCTTGACCTAGAGATAAGAGGACCGGAAGCTCAATGCATGGACAGACCACCTAACCTAGAGCAAGACTCAACATCCCCTACCCATTCATAAAGAAGCCTTGCTTTGAGACTTTGGAGCTTTATCCTAGGAAACACACAGTCAGACGAGCCACATCCTAGGGACACAGAGGTATGGAAAACCAATCTGAAAGAGACCCCACGCCACCTCTAGATCCTAGAATGGAGATAGGGCAAAGTGAAAGTAACCAAACCCAGACTCATCCACCGGTCTGGAGGGCCATGCCTACCTCAGGAATGGCCAATTCATACCTAGTCTAGAGACCAGTGCTAGACCCAGGGCAAGAACTAGCTCTCCAAGGGCTCAAGACATCCTACCAGAGAGAGGGGACCTACTCGAGCTCGGTCATATCAGCTTGGGGCACTGATGTACCACCGATACTTACCTTAGGGGGCATACTGAGGATACCATATGGGGCCATATGAAGCACATCCTGGTCCTCCCATAAGGAAAGGACCCCTAATGGTCTATTATCCACCCCTGAACCAGCTTCCCCACCTAGTATTCCCAAATTAGCATCACCTGCTCTCCAGCCATGATAGGGCTAATGCTAAGGATAGCCATGGAAATAGGGAGAGGGTAGCTGCCAGCATCACACCTCCAACACCAGCTCCACCTGCACAAGGGCCCAGGAAGGAGAGGAACAAACCTGCTATCATCTCTAAATTGATCACCAAGTTTGATGGGACTGGAGACCCCATACAGCACCTAGAGATGTTTAATCAGATCTGCGACGCATTTCGCTATGTGGATGACCAAGTCAAGGTGAGTGTCTTTAGCCTCACCCTAGATGGTAAAGTTCACCAATGGTTTAGGTCCTTGAAGGTAGAAGATAAGGCCACCTTCAAAGCATTGAAGATAGAAGACAAGGCTACCTTCAAAGCCTTGAAAGAGGCTGTCAAGGTTGGATACTCCATTCAAGGAATCCGATGGAGTAATTACACAATGTCAAACAAAAGGATGGTGAAACCATCCGTGACTAGATCAACAGGGTAAGGTATCTCCACTCCTGTTGTAGTGCCAGAAATAAGTTCTCATGAAAGGCTAATTTTAGGAGATTTCTAAGGCCTAGATTGAAAAGATGCAGGGGAGAAGAGAGCTTGAGCTCTTGCAAGCACACACACACTCACAAAACCCTAAAATAGAATACACAAGGTGAGAGGCTGAAAATCTTCTTCTTCCTTACACAACACTCAACACACCATATACAAAGATAAGAGTACACACAATGGTAGTGGACCTCTATATGCTTTGTGCGAGCATGAAAATTTGGGTTCCTGGCCAACTGTATACTACTAATGTTGTAAAATGACAACTTGTCTATCCACTGATAGACCCAAATCTGCAAGTAGCTTTCTCAACCAAGCTACCTCACATGCTGCCATAGCAGCACCTCTGTACTCGGCCTCTATACTAGATAGAGCAACCGTAGGCTGCTTCTTGCTGCTCCAAGTCACAGTAGCACTCCCCAAAGAAAACATGAAGCCACTAGTAGATCTTCTATCTGAGATACTACTAGCCCAATCAGCATCTGTGTACCCATGTACACATATCTTTGTCCCAATTTCATAAAATAGTCCACAATGCAAAGTAGACCTCACATACCTTAGTATGCGTCTCAATGCATCCAAATGCGGCTTCCGAGGAACCTGCATAAACTGACTCACCAACCCAACAGCATAGCTCAAATCTAGCCCGGTGATCATCATATAGATCAAGATTCCTACTATGCACCTATACATAGTAGGATCCTCCAAAATCTCTCCTGAATCTGCACTCAACTTGCCATTATGATCAAATGCCACTGAGATGGGCTTACAGCCTGTCATACCATACTTGGACAACATGTCCAAGTATGATCAAATGCCACACTGAGATAGGCTTACAGCCTGTCATACCATACTTGGACAACATGTCCAAACCATACTGTCTCTATAGTAATCCAATACCATGTGGTGACCTAATCACCTCAATGCCCAAGAAAAATCTGAGCTCCCCCAGATCCTTCATCTCAAACTTCTGTCTAAGCAGGATCTTTACATCAAAGATCTCTACATCATGGTCCCCCGATCAGGTCATCTACATATGTAAGATTCCTCCCCCAGCCCCTCATGATGGCAAAATTCCCCCCCTGTAGTCAAATCACTCTTCAAAAATATAAAAGATCTTGTTTCTACCTGTTTTGGTCTAGAGAGAGAAAATGATCTAGAGAGAGGTTATTCAGATTTTGGATATTTTCAGATGGAAAAATATCTCTTCATATTTAAATCAGTTTCCCCAAAACAAAAGTTCAAAAAGATTCTCAGAAGGTGCATTCAAAATAAATTATAATCTGTTCAAAAGGCCTTATCCTGGGGGTCCAGATTTTTTAAAAATTTTAAATTAAGGTTTTGAGGGGGCCAATGAGATTCATCCAAATGTGTGGAGGAGATAAATGGAAGAAATAAAGAAAATCCCCCCAAAAATGAGTAAATACTCACATAAGATGAAGAGTTGACTAAGGACAAGGATATTAGTTAAAAAAGAAGAGATATTTAGTGAAATGATGAATTTTTGACACCTCAAGATAGGGATTCCCCCTCATGAAGGAGGTGCCTACTTCACATGTGTGGTGGAGTTTAAAATTATCAAAAATTGAGATATTTCATCTCTCCTCTCTCCGAATTCAAGTCTAGTTCCAAAAAGTAAGCTAAACTGACCTAAAAATGGTCAAAAATTGACCAAACTGATCTGGAAAATTCTAGAATTAGTTTGCTTGGTTAGAGGCTCACTTTTTCCTATAAATAGAAGCCTCCCCCTTTGTTGAAGCTTAATAGTGTTTTTTGCACTATTACCCTGCTTCTCCCAAGAGCCGAAAACTGTGAATTTACTCATAATTCATTAGTTTTTTACCTTCCCTCTTCTAAAGATTGGTGGCCACTCTTGTTTCAAACAAGAGTAGACCCCTCAAACCATCAAGCCAAAGGAAAGCTCTCAAATTCCTTCGTAAGTTGAAAATTCTCTCTTTTTTCTATTCATTTTATGGTTTTTATGATTTTTTTCTTCTCTAAAATGAATATGATGTTATGCCTCATTGAAAAAAAGGCATTCCCCTCTCTTCTTTAGTAAATCCAACCATTCGTTATCCTAGATGAATGATTAATGGATAAAATCAAGTTTTTCATAATGTTTTTCTTAAATAAGTAGAAAATGTTTACATTAGAATGATTTAAATACTCTTGGTGAAATTCTAATTAATTTTAGAGAGTTAAAAGTTAAAAAATGGTTAGCCATACAAAGGAGGTTATGGGAAAATTTTCTAAAATTGTGTAAAATAAGTTTTACTTTTTTTTATTCAAAAAGAGTAATTCCCATCGTATATGTATTCTTAAAGTGTTATTTTTCATCCTAGGTATAGAAAAATGCATACTAAAAATATTTTATTAAAAAAATATTACCTTCTTTAGAATTAAATTCTATGCATAGAAGGAAGCATATTGAAATTGTTATTTTGATTATAAAAGTATTATTTTCATCATAAATGAATTTTATGCATAAATGGATGCATAAAAGAAATTCTTTTATATGAAAAGAGTGATTTTCATTATAAGTGTTTTGTATGCATAAACATATGCATAAAAGATTTTTTTATATTAAAAGTGTGATTTTCATCATAAATGATTTTTATGCATAAATGGATGCATAAAAGAAATTCTTTATTTTTAAAAGAGTGATTTTCATTATAAATAAAAATCACTCTTTTATGATTTTCATCATAAATTTCTTTATATTAAAAGAGTGATTTTCATCATAAATGAATTGTATGCATAAACATATGCATAAAAGATTTTTTTATATTAAAAGTGTGATTTTCATCATGAATGGATTTTATGTATAAATTAGATGCATAAAAGAAATTGTTTTATTATAAAACTGTGACTTTCATCAGAATTGAATTTATGCATAAAAGAAAGTTTTTATTTTAAAAAGAGTTATTTTTTATTGGATTTAGTTTTTATACATGGGAAGATGCATAAGAGAAATTCTTTTATTCTAAAAGTGTAATTCCTACTAAATTGGATTTATGCATGGAAAGATGCATAAAGAATTTATTTTAATCCAAAAGTGTTATTCTCATCAATTTTGATTTTATGCATAGAAAGATGCATAAAGAAATCTATTTTTAGTTCAAAAGGGTTATTTTCATCAATTTTGATTTTATGCATGGAAAGATGCATAAAAGATTGATTTTTAATTCAAAAGTGTCATTCTCATTTAAATTGAATTTATGCATAAGAAGATGCATAAAAGATTGAGTTTTAATTCAAAAGTGTCATTCTCATTTAAATTGAATTTATGCATAGGAAGATGCATAAAAGATTGATTTTTATTTCAAAAGTGTTATTCTCCTTAAAATGGAATTTATGCATAGGAAGATGCATAAAAGATTGATTTTTATTTCAAAAGTGTTATTCTCCTTAAAATGAAATTTATGCAAATAGATGCGTAAAGAAATCTTATATCAAAAATAAGAATTCTCTTGCAGTCTATAAATAGATATGATGATGTGAAATGAATCAGATAGATGAGAATGAACGAAGAATGGATATAGATGTATGTATGTGAAAGAATGGATGTAGATATATGTATGTGAAAGAATGGATGTAGATGTATGTATGTGAAAGAATGGATGTAGATATATGTATGTGAAAGAATGGATGTAGATGTATGCATGTGAAGGATGGATGTGAATGCATGTGAAGAATGGATGTGGATGCATGTGAAGAATGGATGTGGATGTATGTGAAAGGAAAGATGTATGTGTATGTGATAAGTATGGATGTGGATGTATGTGGAAGAATATATGTGGATGTGAATGTGATGGATACGAAAGAGAATAGAGGCGATGAGATGTGATGTATATTGGATAGATATGAATGATAAGGGATGTGAATGAATGATATAAGATGTGAATGAATATGATAACACATGAATCGGGATGTGAATGAATGATAAGGGATGTGAATGGATGTGATGTGATGTGATGTGAATCGGGATGTGAGTGAATGATAAGGAACGTGAATGAATGTGTTAGCATGTGAATCGAGGTGTGAATGAATGAAAGGTGATGTGAAGTGGATGTGATAAGATGCAATGTAAACTGAATATATGTTAATGTATGAGAAGTGATGAGATATATGGGTAGATGCAAGTGGATCTGATGACGATAAATGAAGAAATAAGTGACGAGATAGAAAAAGATGTGATTAGATAAAAATGGGCAATGCTTATGAAATGAATGATGAATGTATGAATAATGTGGATTGACATGTGGATTGATGTAGATGAATGTATGAATAATATGGTTTGATGTGGATGGATGTATGGATGATGTGGAATGATGTGAATGAATGTATGGATGATGTGGATTGATGTGGACTAATGTGTGGATGATGTGGATTGACGTGTGGATGATGTGATTGGATGAGAATTGATGTGGGAATGATGTGGGAATGATGTGGACTAATGTGTGGATGATGTGGATTGACGTGTGGATGATATGATTGGATGAGAATTGATGTGGGAATGATGTGATGTGATAGGAATCGATGAAGTAAAATTTTGGTAAGATGAGAAAAGATGGGAACTAATATGTAAGGATGTGGAGTGATTGAGAAAAGATGGAAATATTGTTGGGACTATAATTGTATGTGAAATCTCTTTTTAAATGACTGTTTTATGTCAAGAATGCTAGGGTTTCATCGTCTTGTGAATGAGGTCATGGAGATCTATCTGTTAAAGTTGCAACTGCTGACGAAGAGTCAATGGAGGACGTCTCCCGTAGCAAGTCGGCCGAGGTCTTGACCACCCTCGGTTTGATTAAAATGGTGAGCTTCTGGTACAATGGATGAGGGACCAAGGAAGCGGCCTATGAGTGAAGCGCTAGGATCCTAGAGAGTGCTGCGAAGGATCCTAGAGGGTGCTGACCATACGGTGCTCGGGCTCTAGGTCGCCGAAGATACCCACAAGTACATCAAGGAAGATATTGGATCAAGAAGTAAGAGTTGTTTTCTAAATTCGGGTATGGATCTGGTTGATTGACCTTGCTGGTCCTCAACGGATGAGTCCATGACTCTTTTATATGGATCTGTTAGTTGATCTTGCTGATCTTCCACGGAGATTCCATTTTGTTATGTGAATATATTACCGGTTACTATGAGCTAGGAAGTATTAGCTCTTGTTGATATAGGAGCTAATTGGAATAATATGTCCTATGACACATGGCTCTCCCTCGTGACAAAAAAGCCCCTGAGTGAACAGGTGGTGAGCGTTCTGGTTGCCAATGATGCCATAAGTACACCGATAAAGGAATGATTGGAAATAAGGATTCAACCAGAGATTTTAAGGATTGTGATCAGTGATACAATGGTTTCATTAAAGGATTGTTTTAAAGATAGCTGATGCTGAGAAAAAGGCAATTTCATATTGGGTGTGTAAGTGGTGTGACTAGTTTTATGTTTGCATGAACATCTAGCTAGGGGGCCAGGGAACTCTTTTCCTTGGTACCCAGGACAAAACCTAACCAAATTCCTAATTGGATCCCATCACTACAGCGGTTGGGTGGTTGGATAACCCATGGGACTTGATAGGGTTAGGCTGGACTGATGGATCAGTAAATCGAAACTCAATTTCTGTTTAGTTCGATAGATGAAGGAAATTCCGGACAAAAATTATTCTATGGAAAAGAATTAACGGTTGTGCCTCTTAATAAGAAAAAAAGCGTTGGTCTCTATGATCCAAGTACAGTCTTTTTCCCTGATCTGACTATGGGACTTACGGGTTCGGTCAGATGAGCTCAGTTAGTTAAGGCTTTTGACTATGTTAGGAAAAAGTTATCCTGGTGGAATCGCCCGTGCTTTCCGGGCAAAGGAAGTTTTTTCGGGTTTGGTTTTGGAAAATCCGATGGATTAGTCTCTTGTTCGGATATCCGTGGGCGAGGCCCCGAGTGTGGGACCCTGTCCCATGTAAGAAGTGCTACTTCCACTGCTAGCACCCCTGAATTTGTTGCACGGTGGGGACAGGGATCTTACAATTGGTATCAGAGCGAGTTGGCTAATGAGGATCAACCGAGAAGCCAAGAATGTCAAAAATTTATGAAGAAGCAGAAAAAGGTTGTAATTGTGTGATAAAATTCATACAAATTGATATTCAAATTGAAATTCGTAAATTGGTAATTGAGTCTTCAGATAGAAGTACCGCAATTGTATGGAATCCCTGACTTGCTTGAGGCCTAGACATGATAGTATTTACCTTATAGTTCCAAGGACCGTGACTACTCGTATATACCGAGGGTATAACTGCAGCTCTTTACTGGTAGTATATACGAGTAAATCTAAGACTTGAAATTATAAGTATTAATACTATCTAGACGATGAATTTGAATGTGGTTGATATGATTTTTAAATTTTGGTTGAGAACTGATGAGTTTTTTTGGATTCTGATTGAAAAATGATGATCCCTGAAATTTGGTTGAAATGTAATAAGCTGAGCGAAACCGCAATGAGGATGAATGGGACGAGTCTCTGTGATGATATTCTTAACTGGAATGACATTAATCACTTCAGCCAATCACTATGAGATTAGTGGATTGTGCTGGCAGATTGCTACTGTTAACTTTTGTCCAGTGGATCAAGTTAAGCGATGATAAATTAAAAATCTAAAAAATTGAAATCCCCATGGAGGACTGTTCAGATGGAAAAAATTATTCTGATGGACCATTATTGTGTTAAAGATATGAATGAGATATTCTGAATGAATTGTTAACTGGAAAAAATTATTCTGATGGACCATTATTGTGTTAAAGATATGAATGAGATATTCTGAATGAATTGTTAACTGATAATGCGTTCTATATGAGTATCTTTATTCCTTGATTCTGTGGGGAGCTGACCTATTTAGAGAACCTCGGAATCAGTTGAATGAATCAAAAATCGGATTGAATCATAAATAAAGAGACTTAACAAGAATTTTCGTATTGATAGGAACATGGATCAAGGTCGTCGTGGTAGAAATGTTAACCCCCAACTCGATGAAGAAGAGCTCGACCTGGATGTTCGTAAAACTTTTCATAGTTCGCAGCCTGGACCTTTCAAGGGTGAAGGAGAAAACTTGGGCGAGGCTGTGGAGAAGTGGATCGAATCAATGGAAGAATACTTCGATGTCACCGGGTAGAATGAGAAGAGCAAAATGGCTCTTGCAAAGTTGCAGATAGTGGAGACAGCTAGAGTGGCATGGAGAAACCACTGCGAGACAAACCGTCTCGACCAAAATACCCAAACCTAGACTGATCTCAAAATTTACCTAAGGACGAGGTTTTGTCCTCCCGGCTTTTTAGAAACAAAGATGAACGAATTCTTAGAGTTAACCCACAGGAGTAGAACTATTGAAGCATATCACCAAGCATTCTCCCTCCTCCTTAGATACTCGCCTCCATTGGATAAAGAACACCTGATGGCCAGGTTCATTCGGGGACTGAACAAACCTTTGAATATCCTGGTGAAGAATGCCAAGCCAGTTTCCATGGCCGAAGCAGTTCGGATGTGGCGAAGGATTTCGCCAAGGCCTTTGATGTCAAAGTCCCGCCAAAGCCAGTACCATCACCTTTCAAAAGGTTTTTATTCTCACAAGATGATTCTAACATTCCTCCGCCTAAGAGATATCAGGGTCAAACCCAGGATATGGGAAGTTCCAGAATGGAAGAAATATTCTTTTCCCAAAACTCAATCCCCTGGATTTCAACTTCAGAAGTTCCACCCTTGAACAAAAGAGTGAAATGCTATAACTATCAAGGGTTTTGACATTGTAGCATGGATTGCCCAACTCCTTTTGGATCAAGGTTTTCAGGGCAGGAAAATCAGAGATCAAGATTCTAGACTCCAGCCCCTTCCATCCAGAGTAATCAGGGTTCTATCTGCCAAAATCAGGGAAATCCTATAGGTAGACTCTCTATCCAACCTGCAGTTTCAATCCAAAGTAATGCAAGACCTCCACCTTAGAATAGGGGAAGCCAAAGAGAGTTGTTCCCAAATCGGCCATACACTTCCAGGGCAGTAACGCTCGAAGTGATTCAAGAAGAAGAAGAAGATGAAAGACATCACACTCCACCTGCGAGATGAGGACATCTCGCGTTTTTTAAGTGGGGTAGAATGTAAGATTCCTCCCCCAGCCTCTCATGATGGCCAAATTCTCCCCTTGTAGTCAAATCCCTCTTCAGAAATATAAAAGATCTTGTTTCTACCTAGAGAGAGAAAATATTCTAGAGAGAGGTTATTTAGATTTTGAATATTTTTGGATGGAAAAATATCTCTTCATATTTAAATAAGTTCCCCCAAAACAAAAGTTCAAAAATATTTTCATAAGGTGTATTCGAAATAAATTATAATCTGTTCAAAAGGCCTTATCTTGGGGGTCCAGATTTTCTGAAAAATTTTAAATTAAGGTTTTGAGGGACCAATCAGATTCATCCAAATGTGTGGAGGAGATAAATGGAAGAAATAAAGAAAATCCTCCCAAAAATGAGTAAATACTCGCATAAGATGAAGAGTTGACTACTAAGGACAAGGATATTAGTTAAAAAAGAAGAGATATTTAGTGAAATGATGAATTTTTGACACCTCAAGATGGGGATTCCCCCTCATGAAGGAGACGCCTACTTCACATGTGTGGTGGAGTTTAAAATTATCAAAAATTGAGATATTTCATCTCTCCTCTCTCCCAATTCAAGTCTAGTTCCAAAAAGTAAGCTAAACTGACCTAAAAATGGTCAAAAATTAACCAAACTGATCTGGAAAATTCTAGAATCAGTTTGCTTGGTTAGAGGCTCACTTTTTCCTATAAATAGAAGCCTCCCCCTTTGTTGAAGCTTAATAGTGTTTTTTGCACTATTACCCTGCTTCTCCCAAGAGCCGAAAACTGTGAATTTACTCATAATTCATTAGTTTTTGACCTTCCCTCTTCTAAAGATTGGTGGCCACTCTTGTTTCAAACAAGAGTAGATCCCTCAAACCATCAAGCCAAAGGAAAGCTCTCAAATTCCTTCGTAAGTTGGAAATTCTCTCTTTTTTCTGTTCATTTTATGGTTTTTATGATTTTTGTCTTCTCTAAAATGAATATGATGTTATTACTCATTGAAAAAAAGGCATTGCCCTCTCTTCTTTAGTAAATCCAACCATTCTTTATCCTAGATGAATGATTAATGGATAAAATCAAGTTTTTCATAATGTTTTTCTTAAATAAGTAGAAAATGTTTACATTAGAATGATTTAAATACTCTTGGTGAAATTCTAATTAATTTTTTAGAGAGTTAAAAATTGAAAAACGGTCAGCCATACAAAGGAGGTTATGGGGAAATTTTTATAAAATTGTGTAAAATAAGTTTTACTTTTTTTATTCAAAAAGAGTAATTCCCATCGTATATGTATTCTTAAAGTGTTATTTTTCATCCTAGGTATAGAAAATTGTATACTAAAAATATTTTATTAAAAAAGTGTTACTTTCTTTAGAATTAAATTCTATGCATAGAAGGAAGCATATTGAAATT
The DNA here is from genome assembly GCF_041138505.1 of Cibotium barometz. Classification (NCBI taxonomy): domain Eukaryota; kingdom Viridiplantae; phylum Streptophyta; class Polypodiopsida; order Cyatheales; family Cibotiaceae; genus Cibotium; species Cibotium barometz. The sequence continues at coordinate 1,400,529 of NC_141052.1, forward strand.
GTTATTTTGATTATAAAAGTGTTATTTTCATCATAAATGAATTTTATGCATAAATGGATGCATAAAAGAAATTCTTTTATATTAAAAGAGGGATTTTCATCATAAATGATTTGTATGCATAAACATATGCATAAAAGATTTTTTTTATTAAAAGTGTGATTTTCATCATAAATGATTTTTATGCATAAATGGATGCATAAAAGAAATTCTTTTATATTAAAAGAGTGACTTTCATTGCTCTTCTACTCAAGTACTCACCACCCCTAGATGAAGAGCAACTCATGTGGCCAGGTTCATTCAGGGAATGAACGAACCCTTAGACACACTGGTCAAGAATGCCAAGCTAGTGTCCATGGCAGAAGCTTTCAGAATGGCAAAGGACTTTGCCAAAACTTTCATTGTGAAAGTCCCGCCAAAACTAGCTCCCTCATCCTTCAAGAGATTTCAGACACAGGGAAGTTCTTCCAACCTTCCACCTTCAAAAAGACACCAAGGTCCTAACCAAAATCTAGGGATGGGAAGCTTCAGGAATGAAGGAAGACCTTTCCCTTGAAGTACTTTCTCAGAAACTCCAACTCTCTCAAGAATGCATAGGGAAGAGCTTCGAAGTGAGAATAGGTGCTTCGGATGTCAGGGGTTTGGACACCAGCTCAAGGATTGCCCATCTCCTTCTGTGGGCCAAGGAAGCTAGGGGCCCAGAATTCAGAGAAAGACTCCTTCGTATCAGTCCAATCAGGGTCTCCCGCACCAGAATCAAGACAACCCCAGAAGAGTGCCAGCTCAGCCTATAGCCTCCATGATGCAAACACTACAAGGGATCGGGCTCATACCCACGCTCTTAGCCGCTAAAAATGACTTGTGAAAAAAAGTAGCGGGCCCGTGTATCAGCGCGTGTATAATCGCGGCCAGAGACATGCGTGTAAAACCGCGTGTACAGTACCTCTCAGACACGCGTATACACGGGTTTGTAGCCGCGTTTTTTTATACAGACGCGTTAATACACGCCGTTATACACGCTTCTTATTATATTAGACGCGTTTATACACGGGTGTATAGCCGCATCCTGTTCAGTTCCAATGTCCCAGACGCGTTTTTACTTGCATCTATACACGCGATTCTTTAATTTAGATGGGCTTATACACGCGTTATTGCCAGTTTATACGCATTAATACACGCGTAAGTTCCAGGGTATCTGCGCAGATACACGCAAATTTTAGCAGTTTTGACGCGTTTATACACGCGAATAGAGAGCAAAAAAAAAATCCAGAGAGTGCTATTTGGTGCCTGAATACTGTTCCAGCATTCCAGCACCCAATAGCACTCTCTGGTTTAGGGTTTTTGGTGCATTAGACCATCCCATTAGACCATCCACGAAGAACATATGCACGAGGGAGATTAAGACAAGAACGACATGAATGCATACATTGTCATTACACGATTCAAGACAGACATGAATGTAATACTATCGATCAATCAATTCAATATTACTATCAAAATTTCATACATGTATACAAGGGAGTCCATATCTCGAAGTAGCCCATGGCTTGAGTTTACAAAAAAATATATACAATCACATCCTAAATATGGAATGTGATACTACAAGTCTGAGTACTACTCAGACCCAGATGATGACTCGGTGCTCCCCCCATGCTCAGATGAGCTCGCTGTTGGAATTAGGGTTGCAGGAATGCACACACAACTTCAAGAAGATGAGGAAGCTTGAGCACAACACAGTAGTGTATTATGAGTGCCAAAAAAGAAAGATAACAAGCCCTAGAAGATAATGGGCGTATATACAATGCACGGGGGAAAAAACCTCCTAGTGAGGGAAAAAGTGCCCCGGGGGTCCTAAGTGTGTTCACACACATCACTACTATAATATGGTAACAAATCCCCCCTGGAGTGATGCGGTGAACAAGAGCTAGCACTCATGTATAGGGAAGTGTCTAGCTATGTGGACGAATCCACAAAAGGGAGTAAGCCCAAAGCTTTGCGAAAAGCTTCGAACTTCTCACGAGGCAGAGCCTTTGTGAAAAGGTCTGCAAGGTTATCCTGTGTTGGCACATAAGCCAAACTGATCTCTCCTGCAGAGAGTCTCTCCCTGACATAATGGTAGTGCACCTCAATGTGCTTCGTACGAGCATGGAACACTGGGTTCCGCGCAACTGCCAATGCGCTCTGACTGTCAGTGAAGATGGTGGTGGCTGATGGCTGCCCAACACCCAAATCAGCCATAAGGCGTCTGAGCCACACACACTCAACCGTAGCTGTGAAAGCTGCCCTGTACTCAGCTTCACAACTAGAAGTGGCCACAGTAGGCTGCTTCTTGCTCAACCATGATATGCATGAGCTTCCAAGCATGAAGCAAAAACCACTCGTGGACACGTGTGTGTCATAACAACCAGCCCAGTCAGAATCTGAAAAAACATGTAAATCTGGCGGCAATGATCCCCCCTTGGGATAAAACAACCCAAGATGCCGAGTACCACTCAAATAGCGAAAGATACGCTTCACTGCCTGCCAATGCTTAATGCCTGGGCTATGCATAAATCTGCTCACCTGTGAGACTGCAAACTGAATGTCTGGCCTCGTAATGCATACATAAATGAGGCAACCAACAGCTGTCTGATAGAGTGTGACATCAAAGTGATCTCCAGCATCATGAAGACTCAACTTCAAACCTGTCTCCATTGGAGTAGCAATAGGCTTGCAGTCTTCAAGGCCAAATCTCCGCAACAATGTTTCAATATACTTTGTCTGACACAAAGCAATACCTCCATCACACTGCTTAAATTGTATCCCCAAATAATGATGCAAATGCCCCAAATCTGACATCTCAAAAGAGGCATTCAAATCAGCCTTAAAATCAGCAATATGACTCTCATTTGGTCCTGTGAGCAGCATGTCATCGACATAGAGAGCAATGATTAGATGTACACCATCCACACGTTTAACATACAAAGTGCTTTCTGTTGGACTATTCTGAAACCCATGTGCAGTCAAATATGCATGTATTTTTTCATACCAAGCTCGTGGAGCTTGCTTTAAACCATATAAAGCCTTTTTTAACCTGCACACTTTGTTTTCCTGCCCTCTTTGAACAAAACCACGAGGCTGCGATACATACACCTCCTCATGCAAATCTCCATTTAAGAACGCAGTCTTTATGTCCAGCTGATGTACATTCCAACCATTATGAGCTGCTAATGCACAGATGCTACGAACAGTGGTCATACGACATGTGGGAGCAAAAGTCTCATCAAAATCAATGCCCTTCTCTTGAGCATAACCTTTTGCAACAAGCCTAGCCTTATGGCGATCCACTGTGCCATCAGGCTTACGCTTCAATTTGTATACCCACTTAGTGCCAATGGCCTTCTTGCCAGGGGGCAAGTTACATAAAGACCATGTACCATTCTTCATAATAGCATCGTATTCTGCTTGCATAGCAGCCATCCAATTTTCTGAACTTTGTGCCTCATCAAATGAAACAGGCTCACTTTCATCGCACATACTAGAAACAGCCAATGCATAACAATCTGACGCATAAGAGGCACCATGAGAGCCAGAACGAGTGCGACTAGACAAAGGGGCATCCAACTTGCTGTCACGCAAAGTCTGCACCAGCCATCTAGGCATGTTCCTAGAGCCCTCAATCTCTTGTCTCTCATCCTCAAGTGCATCATGCACATCTGCATCAGATATAGGCTGATCTGTGCCATCATTTAAAACCTGCATAGGCTGAAAAACTGCCTCATGAGGTATTGCACTTGACTGTGCACCACTGAAAAGAGGCAACAATGTATCATAGACATCACGTGAGCTGATATCTGTCTCCTTAGTACATGAAACCAAGGGCTGAACTGCATCTTCCACAAATACAACATCACGGCTAACCAAAATGCGCTTTGTCTGTGGATGATACAAACGATAGCCTTTGCTCTCAGCACTATATCCAACAAAAATACATTTGACAGCTTTGTCATCCAATTTTCTGCGATGTTGCACAGGCACTAATGCATATGCCAGGCAACCAAAAACACGTAAATGGCCAACAGATGGCTTGCGGCTATGCCAAGCCTCATATGGAGTGACAACCTGTAATGCTTTGGTGGGACACCTGTTTAGTACATAAGTGGCACACATGACAGCCTCAAGCCAAAAACCATGTGGTAGACTTTGACTCTTAACCATACATCTTGCCATTTCCATGAGAGACCTGTTTTTTCTCTCAGCCACACCATTTTGCTGTGGTGTATACGGCACTGTACATTGGTGTTTTATCCCACGCTCAGCCAGAAATGCATTAAATTCTGAAGACATATACTCCCCCCCTCGATCTGAACGGAGGGTGCCCATCTTACTTTCTGACACATTTTCAGCCATAACCAAAAACTGTTTGAAGCACAAAAACACTTCGGACTTTGCCTTCAAAGGATATACCCATGCATGCCTGGTAAAATCATCAATGAAAGTCACGAAGTAAAGGTAGTTTCCAAATGATGGAGTTTGCATGGGACCACAAACATCACTGTGAACAAGCTGCAATCTGCGTTCAGCTCTCACTGATCCATCTTTGGGAAAGGAAGCACGCTGCATTTTACCCAATATGCAGCCCTCACAAACATGCTTGACAGGTGCCTCAAGCTTAGGCAAAGAAGACACCATTTCATATTTCTGCAGGCGCAGCAAACTTGCAAAATTCAGATGACCAAAACGTGCATGCCACAGTTTTGCATTTGAAATAGCCTGCGTATCCATAATAGCACATGCTGAATCCTCTACACATTTGCCATCCATATTGAGCTTATACAGCCCTCGACATAGTGAACCAGATGCTACAATGATGTCACCACAAGAGAGATCATGAACAGTACATCTGTCATCCACAAATTTTACAACCAAACCTGTTTTGGCAAATGCGGAGACTGACAGCAGATTCTTTTTGATCCCTGGCACATACAATGCATCAAAAAGTGTAAAGGTGTTGCAATTTGCAACATTCAGCACAATCTGTCCAACTCCTTTAACGGGATAAGAGGAGTTATTGGCACAAGTGACAGTATTCCCTGTGGGAGCAGACTCAAGGAAAGTGAATAAACTGCGCTGCGAGGTGATATGCTTAGTGGCACCACTGTCAAAGTACCATACATCTGAATCTACTGCAGACATACATGTGTCATGCAAAGATGGGTCATAACTGCACAGCGCATTGAATGCCCATTCTGTATCTTGAACAACATTAGCAGATTCATTGTTAGAAGGAGAGGCATCTGCAACAGCCATACCAGCCTCTTTCTTCTTAGCCTCTTTCGCAGCCAGCTTAGGACACGCTTTGATGACATGATCATTTCCCTTACAGTACTTGCAAAATGTCTTCTGTTTGTCACCCTTCTTCTCATCTTTGTCTTCCTTCTTTGGTTGCGCAGCATTTGCAGATTTCTGCTTACTAGAAGAAAAGCCAGCTTTACCTTTCCCGCTTCTCTGACTAGCAACGAAAGCTTGATCTGCGACACGCATAATATTCCTGTTTTGCCTTGACTGGTCTTCTTGCAGCAAAACAGAAACTAACTCCTCAAATGATAAGGCATTGGGATTGCCTTTCATCATCAAGCGAAGAGTGGAAGCAAAACCCTGATAAGAATCTGGTAGACCGTTCAAAACAGTCTGCACAAGTGAACTGTCTGACAGGATTTCATCTGCAGAAATGAGCTGCTCTTTGAAATCCTTGATCTTTGTCAAAAAGCTATCCATAGAATCACCTTCGTTCATATGCTCACTCTCCAACTGTTTTCGGAGGTAAGCAACACGAGCCTCATTTCTTGCCTGATACAATGTGGCAAGTACATCCCAAGCATCCTTAGAAGTCCTGCAGGAGCGAATATGTGGGATAATGGTACGTTTGACAGACAGCGCAATCAAGGCATGAGCCTGCGCATCTCTACCATCCCAACGAATCTGCTCTGCTGAAAGTGGTGGTTCTCGAACAGCTGCTACAGCACTTGTGCCTGCACCATCATCAACAGTACCTGTTTCTGATGTGTTTGCAGCATTCCCAGCCACAATAGGACGTGCATCAATACCCTGCACAATGTTCCATAACCCCTTTGCTACCAATACATGTCGCATCATATATGCCCACAATGGATAGTTGGTGCCATCCAACTTATCCTCAGCAGCCAACATGCGGAATACATCATTGTTGTCAGCCATGGCCAATGACTGTACTACTAGATGTAAATGCTGTCTGTAAGAGGTAAACCTGTATAAAATCGACCTGTGCTATGTAGCACAGCCCAAAACAGACGAATGGGCACCTGTCCTGCAAATTTTAATCTTGACAGAAAATCTGCACAGTAGGACGATTTTGCCTGTGCAGTACTTGGAATGCAAAAACGGAGGGCGAAATGACTTCAGATCAAAATTCTGAAACGAACTAGCCCTATGGGCTTTCCCACGGCATATACTAACCTGCAGACGCTCGTGAAACCTCGTCGCAATCGGAGGAGATGAAGCGGCAGGTGCCGGTGATGCTGCCCGGGAGGAGGAAGCCTGCTCTGATACCAATTGTTGGAATTAGGGTTGCAGGAATGCACACACAACTTCAAGAAGATGAGGAAGCTTGAGCACAACACAGTAGTGTATTATGAGTGCCAAAAAAGAAAGATAACAAGCCCTAGAAGATAATGGGCGTATATACAATGCACGGGGGAAAAAACCTCCTAGTGAGGGAAAAAGTGCCCCGGCGGTCCTAAGTGTGTTCACACACATCACTACTATAATATGGTAACACTCGCATCGGTCGGAATGTCCGAGGAGTAGTGCTCACGTCCACCCTCTGCAGCGGCGACGGCCGGTGGATCATCAGAGCAGCTTGTGCCTGTTCAAGTAATATATAGTATATAAGTATATATATATGCAATTCAATAAACCAAAACCATTCGTTACGAATTTTCAAGTACCTGTCGACCGTATGGTCTCATGGCCAACTCAAACTGCGCGTCCGTAATACTTCTTTGGCTCTGAAGATGGCCCACGTGTCACGTCTGCTATGCCGGCGAGCATACGCAGTATCGTGGGTTGTGGGCTTCCTCCCCGTAACCCGTCGCTGTATCATAATCAACACAATTTGTAAGATTAAAACAATTCATAGAATCAATGAATTAAATAAACAATCAAATAAAGTGGCAGGATACTTACGAACTCTGCCTCCCATGACTCGACGCCGCCAGATCCGAAATGCGAAGATCCAAAGGTCTCCATCTGGATCCGTCGTGCCTCCACATGCTGCCTGCTCTTCACGCCACCCTCTGCTCGTTTCTTTGCCTCCTTCCACTCGCGTTTGTGCGCAGTGGTAGGTTTCTCGGCAGGATAGCCACCCGCAGCTACATTTAGCCGGTCATCGTACGTGAGTTTTTTAAGGTGAAATCTTTTATTACTTAAGATCTCCCTTATTCGCGTCCTTCCCCATACATCCAAGAATGTAGCATGTGGGGGATTGGGGTACCGACTATGTACAGCCTCTATCACCTCCCCAAATAATCGGCTATTTTGATCTTTAAATTTAATAAAACAATTTCTATATGAGTTTGATACTACCCCACGCATGTACTCCATTACCTCCCTCCCCCTCGCATCCATCACTATCCCGCCCCTATCCGTCACATCATAGCAAACCACTCTCTCCATCTCTCTCATCTCCTCCTCTTCCGAACTGTCTCCTCTAACTCTTCTCCCTCTATCTCCTCTCTCACCGCGTGCCCTACTACCTCCCCCACCTCCCCCACCTCCCCCACCAAAGCACCCGCCGCATCCTCCACTCCCACTCTTCCTACTGCTGCGGGTGGAGTCACGACTGGGGGATTGTCTACGTGACGGTGGCTGTGAGCCCTGACGTGACGGTGGCTCTGAGGGAGCACGTGATGGTGGCTGTGAGGGTGTACGTGAGTGTGTCTGGGACGAGGTATGTCTCCTCGGTGGACGTGGAAGAGGAGAAGCTGCATGCCGTCTCGTCGGACTCGGAGGAATAGACGGCACTGGAGTGCCCTGGATACTCGCGGTAGGGGTATAGACACCAGGCAGGGAAGGAGGGGGATGGGCATACATATACTCTGTAAGCTCAACCGGACCAGGTTGGCGCCCAAAGTGATTCATCATCTCCATCAACCAATTGCTGTACGCAAATGGATCGGATGAAGAACCTGGAATATCCATAAAGAACCTGCAACAAACATCTTCATGTACATCATGGGCTGTCTCTTGACTCACACAAATTAAATCATTCAAGTCAGTTGCTTGCAAATCATGAAATCTGAAACGCCGCAGTTTTCTGTCTGCAGAAACGCGTGTATACACCCGTCAGAAAACGCGTGTATACACCCGTCACAAAACGCGTGTATACACCCGTCCAGAAACGCGTGTATAGGCGCGTGAACACACTCTGCAGACAGGTTACACGCGCTTCTACACGCGTTCTTACACGCGACCTGCGAAAAAACTTTCTCGAAAAGACCGACCCCCCAACAAAGACAGAATGTCCTTATAAAAGGACCAGCCATTGTCGCCCCTGTCAGGATGCAGTAACCCACGAGTGTGCAAAAAGACAAACCCAAAGAGCAAAGAGCAAAGTAAACAAATCTGACAAAAGAGACAAGGCACAGGACAAAGTGACTCACCTCTGAAAAAGTGAGTCTTCTCTGCTCCTTCTCTGCTCCCTCCTTCTCCCGTGTGTGTGCTCCTTTCTCTGCTCCCTCCTTGCTGTTGGAAGAGGCGAAAATAGGCGAAAACGCATGCACTGTTGATTTCTCAGTTCAAAATCTATATTTGGGGAAGGCGGGCTGTTTTTAGTTTAAACATACCGCCACGTTTATATTCGCGTTTATGAGCGCAGGTATATTCGCGTGTATGTGATTTTAGCTGCGTTGATACACGCGTTTTGCAGAAATTAGCCGCGTGAATACACGCGATTTTTAGGAATTAGCCGCGTTACTACACGCAATTTTTAGGAGATAGCCGCGTCAATACACGCGATTTTGTGCTTTCATTAAAAACATATAATGATTTTGTGTTTTCTGATTTGTACACAGGATGTCATCAACCTCTTCAAGCAGTTCTGGGGAAGATGAGACAATGCGTCATCGTAATCGCGATGTGTGGTTGGGACAACGGATCAAATGTATGTGTAATCGATGTCAAGGATGCATTGTACGAGCACGTCGAATTACCTTGAATCACATCTCCATGTATGGAGAATGGAATCAAACAGGTTTAGAGGTGAGTAGATGTAAATTGATGGTATTCAAATGACTCACATCGATCCAAATTAAATTAATAGAGTTGTAACATATAATTTGATAAATTGAAGCAGGATGCAGTACCACACCCTAACATGGTACCCTACGCGCGACGAGAGCACGTAAAGCATCGACGAGATGATGCTGGAGCTTCGGGAGATCCAAAACCAATTTATAAATTTTTATTTTGAATATCAATTTGTATGAATTTCATCACACAATTACAATCTTTTATTGGTACTTCATAAAATTTTGACATTTCTTGCTTCTCGGTTGATCCACTTTAGCGAATTCGCTTTGATACCAGCTGAAAGATCCCTGCCCCCTCTGCGCAACAAAAGCGGGGGTGCTAGCAGTGGAAGTAGCACTTCTTGCACAGGGCAGAGCCTCTCACTCGGGGCCTTGCCCAACGGATATCCGGATAAGAGACTAATCCCTCGGTTCTTCCAAAACCGAACCTGAATAAATTCCCTCGCCCAGAAAGCAAGAGCGATTCCTCCATGATATTTTTATTCTCACGTAGTCAAGAGCCTTAACTAACCAAACTGATCCGACCGAACCTATAAGTCACATGGTCAGATCAAGGAAGAAACTTGCACTTGGATCATAGAGACCAATGCTTTTTTCCTCATCGAGAGGCACAGTCATTGATTCTTTTCCATAGAACAAGACTATTTGGGATTTACTTCATCTATCGCACCATAATAGAATTGAGTCTCATTTTAGGGATACATCAGTCCAACCGTCCCATCGGTTAGCCAACCGCCCAAGCCAACTGCCCAACCACTGTAGTGATAGGATCCATTTAGGAATTTGGTTATGTTTTGCCCCGGGTACCAAGGAAAAGAGTTCCCAGGCCCCTAGCCGGTGCTTCATGCAAACTTCAAGATAGTCACACCACTTACACACCCGATATGAAATTGTCTATTTCACAGATTCAGTTATCTTTAAAACAATATTTTAATGAAACCATAGTATCACTGATCATAATCCTCCAAAATATCCGGTTGAATTCTAATTTCCAATCATTCTTTCATCGGAGTACTTATGGCATCATTGGCAACCAGAACGCTCACCACCTGTCCACTCAGGGGCCTTTTCAATAGTTCCTAGCTCATAGTACCCGGAAAATATATTCACTTATAAAAATCCAAATGGACTCTCCATTTGAAGATCAGCAAGATCAACCAACAGATCCATATAAAAGAGCCATGGACTCATCCGTTGAGGACCAGCAAGGTTAATCAACCAGATCCATGCCCGAATTCAAAAAACAGCTCTAACAGCTTGTTCCATTTTCTTCCTCGACGCATGTGTGGGTATCTTCGGCGACCCAGAGCCCGAGCACCGCATGGTCAGCACCCTCTAGGATCCTTCGCAGGTCACCTAGCGCTTCATTCATAGGTCGCTTCCTTGGTCCCTCATGCACCGTACTGGAAGCTCACCATTTAAATCGAACTGAGGCTGGTCGGCCGACCTTGCTACGCGTGACATCCTCCATTGACTCTCCGTCGATTGTTGCAACTTAATCACTTTGGTCTCCACGACCTCATTCACAAGATGGTCAAAATGCTTTCCCAGCATTCTTGACATAAAACAGTCATTTAAAAACAAGTCATAAATACCATTTCTAATAATGAACTCTCATTGTTCCACATTGTTCCACATCATTTCTCGTTATTCCACATTCTTCTACATCAATTCACATTGCTTAATCCACATTCAATCATATGTATTCCTATCATCCTTCATCCATTCTCATCCAATCACATTATATTACATCCCATCACATCTATCCACATCTATCCTCATCACATCTCATCCATTCTGATTTACCCATATCCACATCACATCACATCACATCCATTCATATCACATCTCATCCATTCACAACTACCCGATCCACATCACATCACATCACATCTCATCCATTCACATCTATTTACATCACATCCATCCACATCACATCTCATTCATTCACATCTATCCTGATTCACATCACATCACATCACATCTCATCCATTCACATCTATCCGGATTCACATCACATCTCATCCATTCACATCTATCCGGATTCACATCACATCACATCATATTCACATCTCATCACATCATATCACATTCACATCTCATCACATCACATTCACATCTATCCTAATTCACATCACATCACATGGCATTCACTTATCATTCATTCACATCTATCCCGATTCACATCACATCACATCACATCCATCTCACATCACATCACATCACATTCAGATCACATCTCATCCATTCACATCTATCCTGATTCACATCACATCACATCTCATTCATTCACATCACATCTCATCCATTCACATCTATCTCGATTTACATCACATCTCATTCATTCACATCACATCACATTCACATCTATATCCCTTTACATCACATCAGATCTCATCCACATCCACATCCACATCCATTTACATCACATCACATCTTATCACATCCACATCCACATCCAGTTACATCACATCACATCTTATCACATCCACATCCACATCCATTTACATCACATCACATCTTATCACATCCATATCCATATCCATTTACATCACATCACATCTTATCATATCCACATCCACATTCATTTACATCACACCACATCTTATCACATCCATATCCACATCCATTTACATCACATCACATCCTTTCACATATCCTCACATCTCATTCTCATCTCTTCATTCACATCCACATCTATTTACATCACGTCACATCTCATCCCCACATCTTATCACATCCATTTACATCACATCACATCTCATCCCCACATCCATATCCACATCCATTTACATCACATCACATCCTTTCACATATCCTCACATCTCATTCTCATCTCATTCTCATCTCTTCATTCACATCCACATCTATTTACATCACGTCACATCTCATCCCCACATTCATTTACATCGCACCACATCTTATCACATCCACTCACATCTTATTCACATCTATTCACATTTATTCACATTCACATCTATTCACATTTAGCAACATTTTCTATTTTTGATACCGATGGGACTTTTCTAAATTTCTGCCAATTGCTTGGCCTAGTTAAAGGTACTTTTTCTCGACGGATATTTTCATGTTCTTTCTCAATTTTCTTAAGTGAAATATATTCAATATTCTTCTTTTGAGTAAAAGATTCATGGGGGCTTTACAAAAATCAATTCTACCCATATTTCCCAATAATGCTCAAAATTCCACTTTTGATAAATACTCATAATTTGAATTATGCTAAAAGTTTCTCTTTTTTCATTTAATTTCTTGGATCTCAAATATCATGGGAATTCCTCTTTTTGTATTTAATCGATTGAATTCCAATTGTCATGGGAATTCCTCTTTTATCATAAAATAAATTTATCTAAAATTTCTCTTTTCTTCAATAAAAATATCCATTATTTCAAATATGTCAAGAATTCTACTTTTTACCATTTAAATGATTGAATTCCAAATGTCATGGAAATTCCTCTTTTATCATTTAAAAATTTCTTATGCATAAAATAAATTTATCTAAAATTTCTCTTTAAATTCAAATAAAAATATCCATTGATTCAAATATGCCAAGAATTCCATTTTACCATTTAAATGATTGAATTCCAAATGTCATGGGAATTCCTCTTTTATCATTTAAATTTTCTCATACATAAAATAAATTTATCTAAAATTTCTCTTTAAATAAAAATATTTATTATTTTAATATATCCAAATTTCTCTTTTTCAATTTAATTACATGGATCTCAATTATCATGGAAATTTCTCTTTTATCATAAAAATAAAATTACCAAAAATTTCTCTTTTATTTTCTAATTATTTATGCATAAACACTAAAAATTAGTTTTCCATGAATGTGATGAAAATCATTCTTTTAGCATAGGATGACCAATCCTAAAATATGGTAGGAAGTCCTCTTTTCACATTATGCATAAAAATGAGCCATGTATTAATTTCTAAAATTTTTGCCATAGCTCCGCTGCTACTATTACTGATAATTTTTAATATTTTTGGAAAGAATAAGACTTTGTAGTATAATTATGATAGAATAACTATCATTAGACCTAAATCCAATTTATGGAATTAAATCATAAGTTTACTATAATTTAATTAGCATAAAAGCATAAAAAAGTCGTTTTTAACCTCTAGCTTAACTAGCATAGAGTTCGATTTTTGAATTAAGAATTTATCAACACTGAGAAGCATCTATTTGAATAAGAATTAGTCACAGGAATGACCATTCTTTTGGGGAGAGAGAGATATACATAAAAAGCATCCTAATTAAGCATAAAGATTAACTTTTTTGTGATTAATCATTAAAACTCTAAGAGAAAGCTTGATTTGCATTAAAAACAACTAAATAGAAACTTCTCAAGCTTGAGAGGGGTTGAAAAGTGAAATCATTGAGAATATTAATGAAAACCATGACATTACTTCTTACCCTCGTCCAGCAGTTGCAACTTTATTAGGTAGGTCTCCACGACCACATTCTCAAGACAGTCAAAATGCTTCCCAGCATTCTTGACATAAAACAGTCATTTACAAACAGTTCACAAATACAGTTTCTATAATGAACTCACATCTTTCCATATTATTCCACATCAATTCTTATTACTTAACCCAAATCCAATTCATATGTGTATCCATTCTTGACCAGATACATCATTTTCCATTTCATCACATCAGATTCATTCACTTTACATAACATTCATTCCTATCTTTCTTAATTTACATAACATCTCATCACATCCATTTCTCATTACATCTCATTCATTCACATCTTATATCATTCATTCACATTCTGATTCACATGACATCTCATCTCATCCATTCGCTCATATCGATGTCATATCCATTCACATACATATCCAAGGATTGTTGAAGAGAGAGAGAGAGAAGCTCCAAGTTCTCCAAAAGTAAAGGATTTTTAAGGGATAATAGAAAATATCATTATTTTAATGTAATACTGGCATGGTATAGCTCAAAGATGAGAATACAAAAGAATGAGGGTCTATTTATAGGTGAGTGAGGCCACTAATTGAGTTCAACTAGGTTCTAGAATTTTCCAGCTTGAGTTTGGGTGAATTTGGACAAGATTTGGACCAGTTTAGCTCCCATTTTGATCCAGTTTGATCTAGGAGAGAGAAGAGACAAAAATATTACAATTTTTTTGAATTAAAAACTCATCCACATGTGTGAAATAGGCGCCTTCCTCAAAGGTCTCCCCCTCCTTACCAAGGTGTCAAAATTTCATCATTTCTCCAAAATATCTCATTTGTTTTTTAGTAATATCTCGTAATTTTTAACTAATAAACCTTGTACTCAGTAAACTCTTCATCTTATGTGAGCATTTACTCATTTTTGGGTATTTTCTTTTATTCTTTGGATTTATCTCATCCCAACACTTGGATTAATCCTATTGGTCCATAGGAACCTAAATTGGACCATAATCTAAATTTTTTTGAAAATCTAGACCCTTAGGCTAAGGTCCCTTATATCATTTTTAATTGATTCCTAATGCACATTGGAAAGTTTATTTTGAACTTCTGTTTCAGGGGAAACCATTTCAGACACTAGGAGGATTTTTATATCCAAAGATATCTCAATTTTGGATTACCTCTCTGTAGGCCAAAATAGGGTAAAACAAGATCTTTCTTCTATTTCAGAGAGGGGAATAATTACAAGAACAGAAGGGGAGGTTCTTACACCTTTACACCTCAAAAGATGGAGGGAGGAATCTTACATCCTACCCCACTTAAGAAACGCGAGATGTCCTCATCTCGTAGGTGGAGTATAATCTCTTTCATCTTCTTCTTCTTCAATCACTTCCAACGTTACTGCTTTGGAAGTGGACGGCCGATTTGGGAACATCTCTCTTTGACTTCCCATATTCTGAGGCAGAGGTCTTGCATTACTTTGGATTGAAACTGAGGGTTGGTTAGAGGGTCTACCTCTCTGGGAATCCCCTGATTTTGACGAAAAGGAACTTGATTACTCTCAAAGGAAGAAGCTGGAGTCTGGAATCTTGGTCCTTGATGTCCCCGCCCCGACAACCTTGATCCAAAAGGAGTCAGGCAATCCATACTTTGATGTCTAAATTAGCAATTCACTTCCTTGTTCAAGGGTGGAACTTCTAAAGTTGAATTCCAGTAGGGGATTGAGTTCCAGGAAAAGGACCTTTCTTCCATTCTGGAACTTTCCATATTCTGAGCTTGACCTTGTTGTCTCTTAGGTGGTGGAAGGTTGGAATCACCTTCTGGAGTTAGAAATCTTTTGAAAGATGATGGTGCTGGCTTCGGCAAGACCTTGACATCGAAGGCCTTGGCGAAATCCTTCGCCATCCGCGTTGCTTTGGCCATGGAAACTGGCTTGGCATTTTTCACTAGGATATTCAAAGGTTCGTTCAGTCCCTGAATGAACCTGGCCATCAGCTGTTCTTCATCCAGCGGTGGCGAGTATTTGAGGAGGAGAGCGAATGCTTGGTGATACACTTCAAAAGTTCAGCTCCCATGGGTCAACTCTAAGAATTCGTTCATCTTGGTTTCCAAAAAGCCGGGAGGACAGAATCTCTTCCTTAGGTAAATTTTGAGATCATTCCATGTTTGGGTGTCTGATCCAGACGGTTTGTCTCGTAGTGGTTTCTCCATGCCACTCTGGCTGTTTCTACTATCTTCAGCCTTGCAAGAGCCATTTTACTTTTCTCGTTGTACCCGATGACATCGAAGTATTCTTCCATTGCTTCGATCCACTTCTCCACAGCCTCGCCCAAGTTTTCCCCTTCACCCTTGAAAGGTCTAGGCTACGATCTATGAAGAGCTTTACCAACATCCAAGTCAAGCTCTTTCTCATCGAGTTGGGGGTTATCATTTCTACCACGAGGACCACGATCCATGATCCTATCAATACTAAAATTCTTGTTAAGTCCCTATAATTCAAATCTATCTTTAGATCCAACTGATTCTGGGGTTCTTTAGATTGGTCAGCCCCCCACAGAATCATGGGATAAAGATCCCTTCTAACACAAGAACACACAGAACTCAATATCAGAAAATAATTCATTTAGAACATATCATTCATATCCTTAACACAATAATGGTCCATCAGACCGGAAATTCCATGTGAACATTCCTCCACGGGAATTTCAGTTATGCAGGTTCTCAATTTGTCATCCCTTAATTTGAGCCACTGGGTCAAAGGTTAACAACAGCAATCTGTCAGCACAATCCATTGATCTCATAGTGATTTGCTGAAGTCATAATTGTCATTCCAGTTACCAATATCATCACTAGGATTTGTCCCATTCATCCTCATTGTGGCTTTGTTCAACTTATCTTCTTTCAACCAGAATTCAGGAATCATTATCTTTTAATCAAAATCCAAATCAACTCATCAATTCTCAACCAGAATTCTAAAATCGTATCAACCAGCATTCGAATTCATCCTCTGGATAGCATTTTATCTTATAACTTCAAGGTCTTAGATTTACTCGTATATATTGTGAGTAAAGAGCTGCAGTTGTAATACCCACGATATATATGGGTAGTCACGGTCCTTGGAATTATAAGGTAAATACCATCATATTTAGGCCTCAAGCAAGTCAGGGATTCCATACAATTACGGTACTTCCATCTGAAGACCCAATTACAAATTTAGAAAATTTTATTTTGAATATCAATTTGTATGAATTTCATCACACAATTACAATCTTTTATTGGTACTTTATAAAATTTTGACATTTCTTGCTTCCCGATTGATCCACTTTAGCCAATTCGCTTTGATACCAGCTGTGCTGAAAGATCCATGCCCCCTCTGCGCAACAAAAGCGGGGGTGCTAACAGCGGAAGTAGCACTTCTTGCACAAGGAAGAGCCTCTCACTCGGGGCCTTACCCAACGGATATCCAGACAAGAGACTAATCCCTCGGTTCTTCCAAAATCGAACCTGAATTAAATTCCCTCGCCTAGAAAGCAAGAGCGATTCCTCCATGATATTTTTATTCTAACGTAGTCAAGAGCCTTAACTAACCAAATTGATCCGATCGAACCTATAAGTCACATGGTCAGCACAGATCAAGGAAGAAACTTGCACTTGGATCATAGAGACCAATGCTTTTTTCCTCATCGAGAGGCACAGCCGTTGATTCTTTTCCATAGAACAAGACTATCCGGGATATAGTTCATCTATCGTACCATAACAGAATTGAGTCTCATTTTAGGGATGCATTAATCCAGCCTGACCCCATTTAGTCCCATCGATTAGCCAACCGCCCACCAACCACTGTAGTGATAGGATCCATTTAGGAATTCGGTTATGTTTTGCCCCGCGTACCAGGGAAAAGAGTTCCCAAGCCCCCTAGCTGGCGCTTCATGCAAACTTCAAGATAGTCACACCACTTACACACCCGATATGAAATTGTCTGTTTCACAGATTCAGCTATCTTTAAAACAATCTTTTGATGAAACCATAGTATCACTGATCATAATCCTCCAAAATATCCGGTTGAATTCTAATTTCCAATCATTCTTTCATCGGAGTACCTATGGCATCATTGGCAACCAGAACGCTCACCACCTGTCCACTCAGGGGGCTTTTCTCAATAGTTCCTAGCTCATAGTACCCGAAAAATATATTCACTTATAAAAATCCAGATGGACTCTCCATTTGAAGATCAGCAAGATCAACCAACAGATCCATATAAAAGAGCCATCATCCGTTGTGAGGACCAACAAGGTTAATCAACCAAATCCATGCCTGAGTTCAGAAAACAACTCTACCACCTTGTTCCATTTTCTTCCTCGATGCACGTGTGGGTATCTTTGGTGACCCAAAGCCCGAGCACCGTATGGTCAGCACCCTCTAGGATCCTTCGCAGGGTTGATATGATTTTAGAATTCTGGTTGAGAATTGATGAGTTGACTTGGATTCTGATTGAAAGATAATGATTCTTGAATTCTGGTTGAAAGAAGATAAAATGAACAAAGCCACAATGAGAATGAATGGGACAAATCCTAGAGATGATATTGGTAACTGGAATGACAATTATGACTCAGCAAATCACTATGAGATTAGTGGATTGTGCTGACAGATTGCTGTTGTTAACCTTTGACCCAGTGGCTCAAATTAAGGGATGACAAATTGAGAACTTGTATAACTTAAATTCCCATGGGGGAATGTTCAGATGGAATTTCCGGTTTGATGGACCATTATTGTGTATTAAGGATATGAATGATATGTTTTGAATGAATTATTCTTTGATAATGAGTTCTGTATGTTCTTCTATTAGAAGGGATCTTTATCCCATGATTCTGTGGGGGGCTGACCAATCTAAAGAACCCCAGAATGAGTTGGATCTAAAGACGAATTTCAATTATAGGGACTTAACAAGAATTTTAGTATTGATAGGATCATGGATCGTGGTCCTCGTGGTAGAAATGATAACCCCCAACTCGATGAGAAAGAGCTCGACTTGGATGTTGGTAAAGCTCTTCATAGATCGCAGCCTGGACCTTTCAAGGGTGAAGGGGAAAACTTGGGAGAGGCTATGGAGAAGTGGATCAAAGCAACGGAAGAATACTTCGATGTCATTGGGTACAACGACAAAAGTAAAATGGCTCTTGCAAGGCTGAAAATAGTATAGAAACAACCAGAGTGGCATGGAGAAACCACTGCTAGACAAACCGTCTGGATCGGAACACCCAGACATGGAATGATCTCAAATATCACGTAAGGAAGAGATTCTGTCCTCCTGGCTTTTTGGAAACCAAGATGAACGAATTCTTAGAGTTGACCCATGGGAGCTGAACTATTGAAGTGTATCACCAAGCATTCGCTCTCCTCCTCAAATACTCGCCACCGCTGGATGAAGAACAGCTGATGGCCAGGTTCATTCAGGGACTGAACGAACCTTTGAATATCCTAGTGAAGAATGCCAAGCCAGTGGATGTGGATGTGGATGTGATGTGATGTAAAGGGATATGGATGTAAATGTGATGTGATGTGAATGAATGAGATGTGATGTGATGTGATGTAAATCGAGATAGATGTGAATGGATGAGATGTGATGTGAATGAATGAGATGTGATGTGATGTGAATCGAGATAGATGTGAATGGATGAGATGTGATGTGATGTGATGTGAGATGGATGTGATATGATGTGATGTGATGTGAATTGGTATAGATGTGAATGAATCATAAGTGAATGCGATGTGATGTGATGTGAATCGGGATAGATGTGATAGATGTGAATGAATGAGATGTGAATGTGATGTGATGTGATGTGAATCGAGATAGATGTAAATGGATGAGATGTGAATGTGATGTGAATCGGGATAGATGTGAATCGAGATAGATGTGAATGGATGAGATGTGATGAGATGGATATGATTTGATGTGATGTGAATTGGGATGGATGTGAATGGATGACATGTGATGTGAATGGATGTGATGTAAATAGATGTGAATGGATGAGATGTGATGTGAATGGATGTGATGTGGATCGGGGTAGTTGTGAATGGATGAGATGTAATGTGAATGGATGTGATGTGATGTGATGTGATGTGATGTGATGTGGATATGGGTAAATGAGAATGGATGAGATGTGATGAGAATAGATGTGGATAGATGTGATAAGATGTAATATAATGTGATTAGATGCGAATGGATGAAGGATGATGGGAATACATATGATTGAATGTGGATTAAGCAATGTGAATTGATGTAGAAGAATGTGGAATAACGAGAAATGATGTGGAACAATGTGGAAAGATGAGAGTTCATTAGAAATTGTATTTATGACTAGTTTTTAAATGACTGTTTATGTCAAGAATGCTGGGAAAGCATTTTGACCATCTTGTGAATGAGGTCGTGGAGACCAAAGTGATAAAGTTGCAACAGGTGACTGAGAGTCAATGGAGGACGTCTCGCATAGCAAGGTCGGCCGAGGTCTTGATGAGCCTTGGTTGGCCGAGGGCCGAGGTCTTGACGAGCCTTGGTTCGATTTAAATGGTAAGCTTCTGGTGTACGGTGGATGAGGGACCAAGGAAGAGGCCTATGAGTGAAGCACTAGGTGACCTTAGAAGGAAGAGGCCTATGAGTGAAGCACTAGGTGACCTTAGAAGGATCCTAGAGGGTGCTGACAGTGCTCGGGCTCTAGGTTGCCGAAGATACCCATGCGTGCGTTGAGGAAGAAAATGGAACAAGGTGTTAGATTTGTTTTCTAAACTCGGGCATGGATCTAGTTGATTGACCTTGCTGGTCCTCAATGGCTAAGTCCATGGCTCTTTTATATGGATCTGTTGTTGCTGATCTTCAACAGAGAGTCCATCTGGATTTTTATAAGTGAATATATTTTCCGGGTACTATGAGCTAGGAACTATTGAAAATGGGGCCCCTGAGTTGACAGGTGGTGAGCGTTCTAGTTGCCAATGATGCCATAGGTACTTCGATGAAAGAATGATTGGAAATTAGAATTCAACCGGATATTTTGGAGGATTATGATCAGTGATACTATGGTTTCATTAAAAGATTGTTTTAAAGATAGCTGAATCTATGAAACAGACAATTTCATATCGGGTGTGTAAGTGGTGTGACTATCTTGAAGTTTGCATGAAATGCCGGCTAGAGGGCCTGGGAACTCTTTTCCTTGGTACTCGGGGCAAAACATAACCAAATTCCTAAATGGATCCTATCCCTATAGTGGTGGGCAGTTGGCTAACCCATGGGATTGGATGGGGTTAGGCTGGACTGATGGATCCCTAAAATGAGACTCAATTCTGTTATGGTACGATAGATAAATTAAATCTCGGATAGTCTTGTTCTATGGAAAAGAATCAACGGCTGTGCCTCTCGATGAGGAAAAAAGCGTTGGTCTCTGTGATCCAAGTGCAAGTTTCTTCCTTGATCTGACCATGTGACCTATAGGTTCGGTCGTATATATATAAAGAGAGAGAGAGAGAGAGAGAGAGAGAGAGAGAGAGAGAGAGAGAGAGAGAGAGAGAGAGAATAAAGAGAGAATAAGAGAAGGTAGAGAGATAATGGGTGAGGGAATAAGCTCCCTCGAAGAAGCTTACTCCATGCCCACCCTCGGGCAAAGGCATCATTGAGGACGACCCCACAATAGGTTTAATATAGCCAACAATGTAGCTAATAACATGGAAACCGTGCACTCGAGTAGAGAGTGTGGCCACAAAATAAAAATATGCCATAGAAACCTTGCATATTGGAGGAGTTATCCTACACCTTGAGGCTCGAGTTGTCACGCTATTATAGAGAACCAAAACAAGCACACCATAGATGATAGATGTCATGCAATGGAGCACTGATGGTCAACACACACACAAAGAGCTCTTGGCTAGCCAGAAATGCATGCAGATCTCCTTAATCTCCACACTGAGATGCTCCAAGTACTCAATAAGACACACACCAAGTCCAAGTCCAATAAGGGCTCGAGGTTCAAAGAAGCTACATTTAATAAACTAAGGGACCTAAGAAATTATCTAGCAAAGGAGGATATTTTACATGAAGGGTTTGGCTTGGCTGGCAAGAGAAGGCTACAAGTTTGTGCTCAAGATAGTGAACCGAGGCTCGAAATGAGAAGCGAGAGGTTTTGGAGTTGATATCATGGCATGGAAAGTGGGAGTGGGAATGTGGCTGGCCTTTTCACTCATGTAGGAGTAGTGGGGTGAGTGGGCGATGTACGTCGCACATGTAAGCACGTCGTAGATAGGTAGACAGGGGAGTAGAATGGATGTAAGACAACGGGGACCTGGGCCAGCAAGGGTCCCAAAGCTAGGGCGATTGGGACACAGAAGATAGCAAAGAGATGAAACGGGCTCGTGATGAAGATGATGAGACTCAAGAGAAGAAGAGGCCTCATCCAGATTGGGTAGCAAGTAGACTAGGCCCTAGTACCTCTTCTGTGCATTCGTCTATATCCAAGATATGTACTAAGGTCTCTGCAGACCTGGTAAGGAAGCAGGTGAATTTGTTCTCGCTCTGTAGTGTTATATTGTTTGCTCTAGTAGACCCCTCTCTAAGGCTAAACTCGGCAGATGGCTTCAAGAAGAATTTTTGCATAAAAAGTGGTTCTCCAAACTTTTTATCTTGGGAATGGGTTTTTTAATGTCCTGTTCTCTAAAGGGCAAGCTATCTCTGAATTGTTCTCCAAAGCTCCTCTGTTCATGGGCCCTAAATTAGTGCATGATGTACCATTTGATCCTCTCTTTAACATAAACAAAAGCCTGAAAGATGCATGTCCCAAGTGGATCAAGTTGGTAGGCCTTCCTCCCTGGCTTTGGCTAGCTCTTTTAAAACCCCAAAATCCATGGAGGTGGACCTTGGGGTTTGGGGAAAATTGAATTAGCCTTAAAGTTTGGCCCTTTACCTAGTGCATGCTTCAAATGTGGTGATCTTGGTCATATAGCGAGATTTTGTGGTAACCAGCCCCAAGGAAAAGTGAGTGAAGAGAGAAAGGAAGCCATGACCTCAGGGGGGGAAGAAATTAGACAGCTCAGAGATTGTAGTCAATAAGGGCAAAGAAGATAAGGGAGGTGTTCCTACAGAAGGGGGCTAGACTAAGGTTACAGAAAAAACCACAAGTAAATCTAGCCTAAGGGTTGCCAAGGATGAATCTAGAAAGCCACAGATTAAACTCCCTGATAAGGAGAAGGGCCCTATCAATTCCCCTAGTGACCTTAGCCCCTTGATTTACTCTAATCCTTTCAGTCCTCTAGGGGGGGGATGGATAGTGAGACTTCTTCCATGGAAAAAATCAATTGGCAAGTGGAGACTGCTTGGAAGATGGCCCAGAACCCTGCTCCTGATGAGGGGGTAGTGAAGAGGTTGAGATGGTCCCTGAAACTGCTCTTTAATGAATAACAAGGTAGAGATTAGGGGATGCACATGGAATGTAAAAGGCACTAAAGACCCCCAAAAAAAAACCTTCTAGAGCCTTGTGAAGGAGTGGAAACTGTCTATTCTGGCAATTCAGGAACATAATCTTTTTGGGCGAAAAGTGGCTAGAAGGGATAGGTATAAGGACTAGTTAGTATATTATGGGGGAATTGATAAGAGATACAATGGGGTGACGACTATCATAAAGGAATCCATGAATCCCTACCTTATTGCCAACAACCCCGATGGTAGGGCTCTGGTGGTAGAATGTCAAGCTAAGGGAGAGAATTTGGGTTGTTAACATTTATGGAGCCCATAATTACAAAGAAAGGGGAGGCTTATGGGATTGGCTCTTTGGTCTTAATATACAATTCCCCTATATTTTAATGGGTGACTTTAACATGGTGGAGAATCCATCTGACAGAAGTGGAGGAAGCACCATCCTAATGGGTCAAGAAAAAAAGAAATGGGGTGAACTCATCAGAGGTAAGTTGGGGCCAGTGGATGGATGGAGTTTGGGGGAGTGGGGATCTTATCCAGGTCATACATACTTTAGCCTCCAATATTTTGGCTCCTCCTCTAGACTTGATAGGGTTTTCTTTAGTCACCAAGCTTCTTGGGTCCCTCACACTCTAGAGCTTAAGATTGACAATTCTTCTGCACTCTCAGACCATATGCCCCTAAAGTCGGAGTGGCATGTTAAAGATTGGGAAGAGGAGGAAGTGAGCCACTTTCCTGCTAGGAAATTAAGGCTAAATAACTCTTTGTTGAAGGATAAATTGTTCATAAAATGCACAGAAGAAGCTATCAATAGACTAAGGAAAAGAGACATCTATGAAGGAGCCTGGAGATCCTTTGCTAATGAGATGAAGGGAGTCATTAGAAGGGTAGGGAAGTTGAGAGCCCATGAGAGGAAAGAGAGAAGGAGAAGGTGGAGTGACAAGGTAGAAGTATTGCAAAGAAAAAGGCAATTGGGGAAACTCACAAAAGAGGAGATCAACCTTTACACAAAATGCCAACTGAACCTCAAAGAGGAAGATGACAAACTGGCAATTTTCAAACTGGGAGTCCTTAAAAGGAGTTTCTTTTCCTCTAAAAAGAAACTTGATAGGCATCTATTTAAATTATCTCAAAAGAAAGACAATAGGGAGAAAGTTGGACACATTAAGGATGAGATTGGTTTAGAGATTCATGATATAGAGTTAGTGGCCAGGAAATGGGTGGACTATTTAGGGGCTACGTTGAGTCTAAAGGAGGATGGATCTAGATCAAGGTTCATTGCAAAAAATATCATGCTTAAATTGGTTAAACAAAGCATTGATATTGGAAAAGCCAATTGGCTTGAGAGAAATGTTAAGCTTGATGAATGTTGGCTAGCCCTTATCAATTTGGGCAAGGAAAAGTCTCCAGGGTGGGATAGCCTTTCAGTAGAGTTCTTCATCTCATTTTGGCCCTCCTTCAAGGATATAATATGGGACATTTGTAGATAAGCCTTTAGTTCTAGATTCCTAGATAAGGACTTGAAGGAGTGTGATTCACCCCCCTTGGGATAAAACAATCCAAAGTGCTTGGTGCCCTTTAGTAACGGAACACCCGTTTGATAGACTGCCAATGCTTTGTGCTTGGGTTATGCATAAATCTAACCAATGTTGAGACCCCATACTAAATGTTGAATCTGGTGGTATGTAAGAAGATAAGGCATCCAATAGCTTCTCGATATAGGCTAGCATAAAAAGGGTCACCTCATCTTTAAGACTAAGTCGCAAACTAGGCTCCATAGGTGTAGCAACAACAGGTTTGTTGTCTCCAAGATTGAACCTCTTCTACAATTCCTCTATGTATTATGTTTGCAACATAACAATGCCAACATTACACTGCCAAAACTCAATGCCCAAATAATAATGCAACAGGCCAAAATCTAACATTTCAAAACACCTATGTAAATCAACTAAAATCTAAAACATGATCATCCATCAGGGCCTATGAGAGCAACATGTCATCAATGTATAGCATGATGACTAAATTCATCTTCATTCCTCTTAATGTAGAGGGTACTATCAATAGGACTATTGCAAAAACCTTGTGCAACCAAGTATGCATGTATCTTCTCATATATCATGCTTTGGGAGCTTGCTTAAGATTATACAAAGCTTTTTTCAATCTATATACTTTTGATTCTTGACATTTCTGAACAAAACCATGAGGCTCAGATACATAGACCTGCTCATGCAAATCTCCATTCAAAAAACAGTTTTGGTGTCCAATTGACAAACATTTCAACCTTTATGTGGTGTTAATGCGGAGTATCATTACTAATGCAATGATACTCCACATGGTAGTCATACGACATGTGGGTGCAAACATCTCACCATAGTCAATGCCTTTTTCTTGTGCATAACCCTTTGCAACAATCCTTGATTTGTATAATTTAACACTACCGCCAGCTTCACATTTAATCTTGTAAACCCATTTTGTGCCAATGGCCTTCTTTCCATAAGACACATCAGACAACTCCTAAGTGTCGTTTTTGAGTAAATCATCAATTTCAAATTGCATAGTACTCATCCATTGTTTTAATTTCTTTGCTTCATTAAAGGAGATGGGTTTCTCTTCATTACATAAACTGGCAATAAGAGCATGACTTGCGTCAACATGCACGTGTTTTGCTCGGCAAAGGAGTGACCAATTTACTATTATGTCGTGTTTGCGCCAATCATTTTGGCATATTTTTTGACTCCTTAAGTTCCCTTCTTTCCTCATCAACTACATCATCTACAATTGACTCATCAATAGGCTGATCTGTGGGCTGAAAAGAATGCTGATTTTTAAATTGTGTGGGCTGATTTGTAACATTTCTTTCAGTACCCAAATGTTAACCACACTGGTTAACATTATTTTTAAGCGTGGTTATACTTAACTTATTATTATTTTCTACACTAAGCGCTTCATGTAAATGATGAATGGGATAACCAGGCTTACAATATGCATAATGTCGGCCATAAGAATAAGCCCAAGTGTACATAGATCTAGGAAATTAGTTTTGGGCCCCCAATTGTTAAATGGGAGGCCAACCATTGTAAAAAGTGAGCTCATGTATATTTAAATGACTTATGAAATATGAAAAGGGACAATCCCATTATCACAATTGAGTTTGCCTTCTCTATCTCTCTCTCACTCTCTCTTGTGGCTATGGTGGTAGGCTTGTATGTGTTGATGCTTGCTTGCTTAATTATGGTGGTGTGCATGTAGGTGATGGTTCTTGTCTTACTTCTTCTTCTTCTTCTTTTTGTCTTCTTCTTGAAATCACTCTCGCACACACAAAGGCATAGAGTAGAGGTTGAGCTCTCCATAGCTCCCTTCCTCTTTGCTCACTACCTAGCTTGTGGAAGCTCCATTTGAGTGATGCAAGTGGAGGTGGAGTGAGCCCCTAGTAACCTCACATATAGGGGAGTTAACCCTCATTAGGGTTGGCTAAGTGCTATCCCTCGAACCGACCCTTACATGGTCTTCCTTCTCTTCTTCTCTCCCTCTCTTGTGCAAGGTAGCATGTTGATTCGGTTAACATCTTTAGCGTCGCTGCCGAGGATAGGCATTTAGCTTAGGATCCTCCACACTCTATCACTTACTAGAGTCATTGAATAGCCCAGTTGGAATGCAAATCCACCAATAGTTGTATTTTTTGGTATGTTTTCTTGTTTGTTTGATCTTGTTCTCCTCAACAATGGAGTTCAATAGAGCATGAGGAGCTTGGGAGTCTTCATCAAAAGCGGGAGATACAAATAAGTGCCTAATCTTGCTCTTTTGAAGTTTATTAATTTTTATTTCCTTTAACATTAGTTAAAACTTGCATTAAGTAGCTTAATCCTTTAATTACTCTTAGATCACTAGGTTTTGTCAAGCATTCTAGGTACCATTGGGTGGCTTGAGGTTAGCTCAAGCAATCCACAAAAAGAAAACACAAAAATATCATGAAGAAAAACACAAAATCTCAGAGATGTCTGCAGGAAGTTTGGTGCATTTTTGGCTCTGCATGTCTTTTGCAAAGCATACGCCTGTTCACTTCTCAAAGCCCAGCCGTTCCTTCCTTCTGGCCAAATCTTTTCAAATCTGCTTCATAAATATGATCAATGTACATTCAAGGAGAATAAAGTGCATTTATAAGGGTATAAAGAGCATTGAAGAAGGGTATAGACAGGTACAACTATACAGTCTCAGGAGAATATTAGGGGTGGCTCTGTTAGAAGACACGTCGTCCCTATGCATTTAGGAGATTTACCTGACCCAGCAAGCGTATGCCCGTTCCTTCACAAGCATATGCCCGTTCCTTCACAAGCATATACTTGTTCCTTTACAAGGGACCACCCGTACCATCTGCCAAGCTACATCCATGCCTTCCTCAAGCCTACGCTCGTGCTGTATGATAAGCGAATGCCTATTCCTTTCCAAGTGAATGCTCGTTCCTTGCTCAATGCCCATCCATACCTTCTAGAAGAGAATGCCCATACCTTACCCCACATATGGCCATACCTTTAGAAAAAAAACAGTCTGGAGGGAGATCCAGCACCATCACTTTCCACATTCATGCACCTATGCTTGGGGAAATTGGTGTGAAATAACCCTCTATTTGATGACGCCCTTCCTACTGTCAATCGTGAGATCGGACCCTTTAGTCTCAACACAACATGGAGTCTAATGATGTTAGTCCTTGACAACACCTGTGAGAGCGAGAAGCATCCTAGCACAAGATGCACTACCCCTGACCTAGAGGTAGGAGGGTTGGCAGCCCAGTGCATGGACATACCACCGGCCCTCGAGAAAGACCTAGAATCCCCTACACACTCACAGACAGAGAAGTCTTGCTACAAGGCTAAGAAACTTTATCCTGGGCAACACACAATTAGACGGTCCACATCCCAGGGATAGGGGCATGGAATGCTAGCCTAAAAGAGAGTCCAAACTGCCACTAGACCATAGACCTGAGATGGGACAAAGTGAAAGTAACCTGATCCAAACTAATGTAGCAATCTGGGGGACCATGCCTACCACCACTGGAGTGATAGACTCATACCAAGACCACAGGTATATGCCTAACCTAGAATAGAAACCCACTCATCACAGGAACTGAAAACCTCCTATCAAAGGGAGAGAGGCCGCTCGGAACAAATCTATCCAACTACAGTACCTAGGTACCAACAATACCTACCTTGCGGAATGTATCTTGGATATCATATGGGGCCCTATGAAGCACAAACCGGTCCTCCTTTGAGACAAGGACCCCCAACAATATACTATCCACTCGGCCCAACTCCCTTTCCTATCATACCCCAGCCTGAACCAACCCCCGCCATGGCAAGTTTGATGTCGAAAATGTTAAGGATAGCCATGGAGATAGGCAGGGGGTAGCTGTAAAGAATAACACCACCAGCACTAGCTCAGCCCCACCAGCACAAGGGCCTATACATGAAAGGAATAAACCAGCCCACATCTCTAAATTGATCACAAAGTTTGATGGAACTAGAGATCCCATACCACACCTGGAAATGTTCAATTAGATTTGTGAGGTGTTTGGCCATGTGGATGACCAGGTTAAGGTGAGTGCCTTCGGCCTCACCCTAGATGGAAAAGCTGGGCAGTGGTTTCGATCGCTGAAGGGTAGAGGATAAATCCACCTATGAAGCCTTGAAAGAGGCTTTCAAAGTGGGATACTCATGACAAGGAACCTAATGGAGCCCAATCGAACAATTCCACAATGTAAAACAGAAGGGTGGGGAATCCATCCAAGACTATATCAATCGGGTGAGATACCTCCATTCCCGCTATAACGACAGAGACAAGTTCTTAGATGAAAGGTTGATTAGGAGGTTCCTCGAGGGCCTTGAAGATGTACCCTAACACAACTCCTTATACACTCTAGCCCATACCTCCTTTGAGCAATGCTGCAGGAGTACTATGGACTTTGAGGATAATTTCAAGGAAACTCATTCCCGAGAACTACCTGAGGGAGGCATCCTTCAAAACTACTAGCACAAGATCTGAAGGGAAAGGGAAAGGGAAAGAGTCCTTCTCAGGACAACAAGTTGAACAATTGGCAGCAGCCTTGATGCAGCAAATGACCCAACATTGGAGAACAAGCCAAGATTGGGATCGAGTCGGCCAACCCCATCTTTACCCAAAGAGGGAGTTAGTATGGTGCTCGATTTGTCGGCCTAACCATACTAGCATGGAGTGTCCGCATTTGAGACCCCGTCCCACTACACTTACTGCCAAAGATGGGGCAATCATGAAACCACAAATTGTTACCAATCAAAGAGCTGCTTAAGCCCGAGCCCTAACCCAAGCCTTGCAGTAAACCCTAGACAACCGCTGGCCTTGCCAGCACCAGCACTACATAATGCACCTCAACCAGGCCATAAAGTGGCTCGAAGAGGGATTCTTAGGGTACCCAAAGTGCCCTTACCACCCCTTGTACTACCACCACATCCCCTACTACCTCGAATCATCCTTGTTCCTTAGGTAACCTCCTTGACTAAAATCTTCAAAGAGGGTGATGAGGGGGAAGCCGCTCACCTTTGCGCCCTTCAAATCAAACAATCCACCCTAGATCCTAAGTCACTACATGATGGAGGGAGACCAGATGTACAGTGTACCTAGCAACCCCAACTCTATGGGGATGGGACTTGAATAACATGGCCAAATGACCACCCATTTAATGCTATCTCTCTACAAGACCTCACCAAGTAGCTAAGTGTCTGGTCAAAAAAGGAATGGCTAGTACTCCTGGAGTACCTCCACCTTAACTCCTTTATGCACAAGGTGTGGAATAGACCATATTTACAAGGACTCTCCTTTATGCACAAGGTGTCGAATAGACCATATTTACAAGGACTCTCCACACTAAGAACAAGGACTCTCCTTTATGCACAAGGTGTGGAATAGACCATATTTACAAGGACTCTCCACACTAAGAACAAGCACAATGGAGAAAACACATGAAGCTAATCCTAGCACTAGCATTAATTTACTAAGTGTCTGAGATGGCTTCATCCATACGGTCCCTCTTAATGTAGTTACCAGAATGCAAAGTAGAAGAAGGGCCGCAGCTCATGCTGACGGCATCGACCTCGTAAAATAAGGGACACCCTGAACATGCAAAAGTTCTAGCCCATAAGGAAGTCCCAAAACAAGCACACAAAACAATGTGCTCGTGAGGACAGAAGAAGGCCATGAAGATAGGCAAGGGGGATAGCTTCATGGTTATAAAGAGTGGGTCCGAGGATGGAATAACCACCAATGAGTCAACCTCCTCATCTGAAGAGGAGAAAGTGCTACCTTCAACCCCTCTCGTTAGAGAATAGATACACCCCAAACACTTACCCTAAAAGTTAAGCTAAATATCCTAAGCCCATTGAAGAGAAGGAAAGGCTAAAGGTGACTTAAGAGAAGGAAAGGCTAAAGGTGACTTAAGAGTTGGTTAGGGATTGTCAAGCTCAATTGGAGGATGAGCCTCATTCTTCAAATAGAATACCTTGAAGAATGTCCCTCGATCCTCAACATAAGATCAATTGAGGAAGCTCAAGAACGTAACAAAGGTTTGCATGACCAAGCAGAGACTTCCTCGAATGGTAGCACCAACAACTGTAGATACCCCCACCAAGGAAACCCGGTTACGGAGTATCTCAAAAACCTAGGAGATGATCGCCAAAAAAGAACAAACATGAAAGTCACCCTACACCCGCACAAGAGCCTAAACATGGACAAAGGTAATCCAACTCAGCAAACTGCATCCGTTCCTTAACATTGCAAGTCTCTCCTCTTTCCTATCCTCTCAAATCCAAATCCCCATCGGCACCTTACTCCAAGGCAGCCCGAGCCTATGGAAAGATTTGAAGGATTGGATGGAAGGTCAGCTAGTAGCCTATTTCTTATGATTGCATCCTAGGATGTCCCTTCATGAGAGAGACCAAAATGATCTGTGTGACTAGGACACGGATCATATCTATATTTAGAAGAAAGACCAAATGATAAAGGTCAACCTATGCACTTGGAAAATCCATGGCCAACCCTTCATCCACAAATGATTCGGTAACAACAACCCGATCCACCACAGTCCATTTATGCCAAACATGCCATAAGACAATCGACGAGGAGAGAGAGAGCATGGAATTTGCACCCCTCCTAAAGCTAGAAGACTCTGAGAATTGGATGCATATCCTGGCTACCTTGAACATACTTCCAAAACGCACAAGCACCCAATGACGGGCAAGAAATCACGTCCCTCTACATGATGCTGTGTATGCCCAAAGTCACAAGTCATGAGCTTGGGATGATAATAGGGAGGAACCATTATAGGGAAACCATCCACATAGAACTCGTAAACATAAGGGTTTTCCCATAAAAAATGCATACGTCTTCCCAACTAAGTTGGAAGAACATTGGCTGAAACATGTAGGAGTTGTCGACACACATGAGTACTTCTACCAAGTTTGGCAAAAGGAGCTCGCTAATGTCTCCCTTCTAGACAATACAGTCACCTCTAAACTTAAGGAACTTGTTGATTCCCAACCTAAACCACAAAATCTTTGTTGCTTGGTGCAGAAGGCACGCAACAAAAAGCTAGCACTTGCAAAAAAAGAAGCCAAAATTTTCATAGAAGAAGAAAGCGCTAAAGTTGAGGAGACTAAACAAGTCCCTGAACACTTCAGGACCTTCAAAATGGCCGATTGTTTTGTACAATATGATGCCCAAAGAACCCATGATGGAGAGCCAAGGACCTCTTATGATGGTCCGGGCAAAGTTAAAGAAGTTAACTTGGAAAGCCTAGGTGAAGATCCAAGATGCATCTACATAGGGGAAGACCTCTCAGTCTAAGAAGAAAAAGACATGGTCACTCTTCTCATAGAATTCTAGGATTGCTTCATATGGAAGTACATGGACATAAAGGGTGTATCTCCAGAAGTGGTCAAACATTCCATCCCCATGGCAGAGGGATTGAGACCAGTAAAGCAAAGAGCGTACCCATGAACCCCAAATACTCCAAGATGGTCCGAGAGGAAATTGAAAGACTTATGACACCTACGAGATAAAGCACATAGAATGGGCTTCACCCATAGTGATAGTTCCCAAAAAGAACAGAAAAGTGTGTGTGCATAGACGTCAAAGGTCAATGCCGCTACAATACGGGATCACTATCCATTGCCTTTCACGGAGCATGTACTCAAGAGAGTCATAGGAAAGGAAGCATGCAACTTCCTCAACGGATTCTCTGGATACAATCAAGCGCTTATTGATCCAAAGGATCAACATAAAATAGCCTTTGTTGCGACTAAATGGGGCACGTATGCATACCATGTCATGCCATTTGGGCTAACCAATGCCCCATGCACCTTCCAATGCCTAATGCTCATGGCCTATAAGGAATATCTTTTAAAATTCCTTGAAGTCTTCATGGATGACCTCTGTGTCAATTCTACTTGGAAATCACACTTAGAGTGTTTATAAAAAGTGCTAGAGAGATGTCGACTCTACTAAATCTCTCTCAATCCTCTTAAATGCCAATTTTGGGTTCAGTACGGAGTAATTTTGGGACACAGTCTCAAAACATGGAATCTCCACAGACAACAGCAAGGTGTGACTCAATCTTGAGCCGCCACCCACTGACCAATTTCAAAGGAGTCCAGCACTTTATGGGACATGTCGGGTATTATCAACATTTCATCTTCATGTACACTGACATTGCTTGTCCCCTCTATGGACTTCTAATCATTTTTTTAATGGACATAGGAGTGCCAGCATGCATATAATCCCATCTTGAGGTCCCCTAATTGGGACATCATATTTCACGTTCACGTTGATGCCTCCACCTTTGCAATTGGGTGTGTACTGGCTCAACCCAGCACACACAATAGGGATTTCCCTATTAGCTTTGCTAATTGCCAACTAAACGAGGCAGAATGAAACTATACCACCACATAGAGGGAGGGCTTAGCCATGGTCCACATGGTTAAAATGTTTCACCATTATCTTTTGGCAACTAAGTTCATTTTCTTTGTGGACCATCAAGCTCTCCTCTACCTGGTAAATAAACCCTATACCACCGGTCAAATCATGAGATAGCTGCTAGTTCTACTAGAGTTCGAATTCGCTATCATAGTATGGAAAGGCTTACAACATGTTTTGGCTGACCATATGTCACGCATCCCCAAGGTGAGCCATTGATGGGCGTTAATGATGACTTGCTAGATGTCACCTTGTTCCAGCTATGCTTAATTCCTGAATGGGGAGAGGAAATTGTGTACTTCCTTGCTAATGGCCTACCCATCGACCCACTCCTCAACAAAGACCAAGTGAGGTGCCTCATTAAAAAGGCTACCCCGTATCAGTTAATTGCAGGGCAACTCTACAAGCAAGGGAAAGACAGAATCATAAGACACTGTGTCCACAAAGACAAATATGTCTTCCATCTCAAGCAAGCCCACTCTAGAAGTGTAGGTGGACACTTCGCAACAACAACAGACATTACAACTCGCAAAATCCTCCTAGAAGGATTATGGTGGCCCACCTTAATTGGAGACACTATGGAATACATCAAACGATGTGATGAATGCCAACGACTGGCAATCCCACAATTTAAGGACAAAATGCCTATAAACATGGTCGTGTCCTTACAACCATTTGAGAAGTGGGGCATTGATTTCATAGGACCCATTAGTATGGCGGCTTAGTACACTCAAGCGTGATACATTATAGTGGCCACCATGGACTATTGTACTAAATGGGTCGAACTCGCAAGGCTAACGTGAGATCCACAGCAAAATTCCTTTACGAGTCAGTGATCACTCGCTTTGGGTGCCCTCTTAAGAAGCTGGTAAGTGACAATGGCACACACTTTATCAATGAAGTGATATAATTCTTATTACAAAAATTCCTAGTCACCCATAGGAAATCCCCCCCTACTATCCCCAAGACAATGGCCAAGCCAAAATCATAAATAAAGTCCTTTATGCTATCCTAACTTAAATAGTTGAGACTAGCCAAAATCATTGGGAACAAAAGTTGCCATCCGCACTCTGGGCATATCGCATAGCATATAGGACAGCCACAAATGCAACACCCTTCAGTTTGACCTATGGTACTGAAGCAATCATGCCTATGGAGTTCTTAGTACCCAGCTTAAGAGTTACGGTACAGGAGAAATTCAAGGGCAATCTCTTGAGTTGTTGCCTTTTTAAACTTGAAAAGCTTGATGAAACACACCTCCTAGCTATGTATAATAGATTATGGAAAAGCTAAGGTGTAAACACTGGTTTGATGACCAACTCAAAGATAAGGAAATGAGTGAGGGTGATATGGTCCTCCTCTACAGCATGAAAAACCACAAAAAGAAACTTAAATTCAGAGGCTTGGGACCTTTCCTAGTAATTGAAATAACCCTGCAAGGCACAATGCACATAGAAACACTTGACGGCATCAACATGGCGAGATATTTCAACGGTAGCAAACTAAAATGCTACTATGG
Source organism: Cibotium barometz (assembly GCF_041138505.1). Classification (NCBI taxonomy): domain Eukaryota; kingdom Viridiplantae; phylum Streptophyta; class Polypodiopsida; order Cyatheales; family Cibotiaceae; genus Cibotium; species Cibotium barometz. The sequence goes on from NC_141052.1 coordinate 1,435,251, forward strand.
CCCACTCACCGAAACCACATTAAGGCCATTCATGGCCAAAAAATAGCAAAAGAAATGGCACGAGGAAATGAAAGAAACGGCACAATGCGAAGCAAAAGAGCAGCAAGCAAAACATAGGGGCAAAACATCATGGTAAACATGGCCCAAGTAGTGGACCTTGAAGAAGAGGACTGGGAGATGAAACCTGCATGGTTGTGGTTTAGGAATGAACACCCTGACGAGTTTCGCACAAAAATTGGCTCTTGTTGATACAAGAGCTAATCAGAATCTGATGGCCTATGACACATGGAACTCCCTCGGGAGGCTACCATTAGTGAACACCCCGACCACACGGTCACTAACTGTTGCTTCACAGTCAGTCCAATATTTAGGCACAATTATAACTCTGTTTCACATTGGCAATAACCCCTTGGAAGGGAAGTTTTATGTGATGCCTACAGGAACAATGAGCGAAGAGATCCTTCTAGGGCATGGATGGATGGGACACAACTGATGTCAAATTGATTAACGATGCAAGGATGGTAACCCTGCACAACTAGCCTCACACTAAGTTACAATCCTGATGCACTGATGAAGAACCTTTGGCACCCAATCACTTAACCCAAGTCGACCACTCTCTTCCACTAACCACCATCACTCTGCTATCCAACTAACATAAAACCATGCCACCCAAAAAGAGGCCTCTCCCCATATAGTGAATACCCAATTACCTCACCAAACCTCATTTACACCAAGCTTTGCCAGCAAAACCCCATATCAAAGAAGCCACTAACACTGCTAACCCCACTAACAAGACAAACCAACCCCAGGTACAACTTTGGCCCCAATACAAAAAACCTAAGAATCCTCACACCTAGGTACCCAAGAAGCTCCTTGCAACCCAAGGCTATTATGCGGGTGCTACAGCTTTGTGGATTCCCCGAAGATCCACTTCCCCAACTCATACCCCAGCAAAGCCAACTCCTCGTACCTCTAGCTAACCTCCAATAAGACAACCCCAAGCCCACAGGATGCAGAAGAACCCCCAGTGAAGATCTTCAACAAAGCAAAACCGCCATCATCTCGCCACCACCAACCTCGCCCTCACATCACAACCACCTGGATCCCTAAGCCTCTCCTACAAGCTCAACACTTCTTTAAAGGCAATTAACAAATCTAGGTACCACAGTGCATTGTTCCTACTCCCGTGATTTTGAAACCACAAAAAATACAATGGCAGCCCAAGATAGCCTCCATTAACACCACCACTACTATCACACAAGATAAATGGAAGAAAAAATTCAGGAGGATGCCATGCCCATACAACCCCTGTTCACTGTCCCCGATAGTGATGTACCTTCAACTTTGGCTACTCCACCTCCCCTTATCATCTGCCTTTCTTAGTGCACCCTCACTCAATCCCTTGCTTCTTAGACTCCCCTTTACCTAGCTACTCCCTCCAATGAAACCTCCAAGCTCCTGAAGGAGCTACCAACCTTGCCAAAACCTAATTGGAGCCACCTCCTCACTCTTGCAAACCGGCGGGCAAGGAGTCAGTGCAAAACCCACACTGGGGTGCTGGTTGTATAGCCCTAGGGTACAAAACCTATTTTTTAGGGTGCTAAAAGAAATCTCTCTCTGAAGACATGGTCGTACCCTCATGAAGCCATGGCTGTTCACTCTATTTAGCCATGGATGTACGCTCTTAAGACACGGTGGTACCCTTATGAAGACACATCGGTTCACTCTGTATGCTCTTAAGACACGGCCTTTCACTCAACGAAGCCACAATCGTTCTCTTGTCAGTCGCTTTAGCCACGGTCATTCCCTCATGAAGCCACGGTCGTACTCTCCTTAGCCATAGCCATACCCTCATGAAGCCATGGCCATTCCCTTCCTAAAAATCTATTAAAAAAAAGGGCCTGCCACTTTCACTCACTTATCTCTCTCCCCCCTAGCCAAACTCTTGCATTTTTCTCTTGAGATTTCACACTCCCCTACTAGCTTTTTATCCTCAACAACATGATAGCCCTAGCCCACTTTGACTCCTCCTATGAGTTCCTCCCTCATACACCCCAAAAGAGAAGCGACCTGCCCGTTCCCATTTTGAGGAGTACGGGAAGCACCCTTGACATCAGCAAGGCCCCCACCCTTCCTTGACACGACCCTCGCCACCATAACCTCTCCCTTGTGACTGCTACTCCACCCTAGTCGCAATCACCTCCCTCGACATCAGCAAGGCCCCCGCCCTTCCTTGACACCACCCTCGCCATCGTAACCTCTCCCTCTCACGACTGCTCCTCCACCCTAGTTGCATTCACCGCCTGATGAGATTCCTCTGCCACTCCTGTAGGAGCACAAAGAGATGGACCCACCCCTCAACTGGCGTGACCCACTAGATCACACAAAGTTTGAGCAAGCAATCAATATCCTACTCTGTCGACAACTCTAACATGCCCCCATTAGCAGGCTTACAGATCGCCTGGACATCCATGCATGTCCTTTGGCCTTATCTCAACGCCAAGCAAATGACACCTGGAAGTGCCAACACCCACATCAACAACATGGCAGTTATTACGAGTAGCCCCCTTCCAATGCTTGCCCCATAACCTTCGAGCTCATGGACGAGTAGCCCGTTTGGCACCGACCTTTTCTCCTAAAGCCCTACATCTAGGAGCATTACTGCAAGACACCCCACCACCTGTGTGGATAAACCCCGCATACCTGCCTATCCCACAGACAATGGGCTTGGGACTTATTCCAGAAGGAGCAGTAAGCAAACCCCAAGCTACGGTAGAACTTTCCTTGGTTCACCCCATTGACGTCCTAGAGCCCATGCATAGAGGCCACCATGTTGACAAAGATGAATGCCTTCATTGACCGCTACAATTAGGTCCTTGACCGGGCCATTGTAGCAACCATCCACTTCTTCAACTTGATCATCATGCTCCTAGAGACGTTTCCAGATTGGAACCACTTCTAGGAGGGAAACCAAGGCCTTGCCTTTGACCTCAACAAGGCCTAACCTTAAAGCAATTGTTCGGCACTACTACAAGTGCATCTATTGGATGCCTGCATGGAGCATGCACACTTTTGAAGACATGATGGAGACTACATTTTGGACCAGCTATAAAGTCTTGCATTAATCCCTCCACATCCCAGATCGCGGTACGACTTCATCCGCACTTACTCCATCTACTACCGCGCTGAGTCTCCTTGCTAGCTCTGAGGATGGATTTGATTAGGGAGGGGTAACCACACTGGTTAACATTATTTTTAAGCATAGTTATGCTTCTTGTAGCTCATTATTATGTAACTGCACTAAGCTCTTCATGTAAATGATGAATGGGATGACCGAGCTTACATGTGTAATGCCAGCTACTATAAGAATAAGCCTAGGTGTACATATAGCTATGAAATTAGTTTTGGGCCCTCGATTGTTAAATGGGCAGCTGGCCATTCTAAAAAGCGAGCTCATATATATAAGTGACATGAAATATGAAAAGGGAAAATCCCATCATCACAATTGAGTTTGCCTTCTCTCTCTCTCTCTCTCTCTCTCTCTCTCTCTCTCTCTCTCTCTCTCTCTCTCTCTCTTGTGGCTATGGTGGTAGGCTTGTATGTGTTGCTGCCTGCGTGCTTGATTATGGTGGTGTGCATGTAGGTCAGTGTTCTTGTCTTACTTCTTCTTCTCCTTCTTCTTGTCTTTTTCTTGAGATTACTCTTGCACACACAAAGGCATAGCATAGAGGTTGAGCTCTCCATAGCTCCCTTCCTCTTTGCTCACTACCTAGCTTGTGGAAGCTCCATTTGAGTGACACAAGTGGAGGTTGAGCCCCTAGTAGCCTCACATAGGGGAGTTAACCCTCATTAGGTTGAGCCCCTAGTAGCCTCACATAGGGGAGTTAGGTTTGGCTAAGTGCTAGCCCCCGAATCGTCAATCCTTTCATGGTCTTTCTTCTCTTCTCTCCTCTTGTGCAAGGTAGCATGTTGATTTAGTTAACACCAAATGATTTATATCAATGTGTCCTGCATTGAACAATGGAAGGAGAGTGTCGAATATGTCCTATGAACATATATTTTGTTATTTTTTTACACGAAAGTAAGGGCTAAATTACATCTTCCACCACAAATACATCTCTACTCATACGAATCTACTTGTGGTAGTAGGATGATAGAGACGGTAACCTTTACTTTCCGAGCTATACCCCACAAAAATACATTTAACAAACTTATCGTGCAAATTTGCTCACGCATAAGTACATTAACAAAACAATCAAAAATGCATAAGTGAGCCACAGAGGGCTTTCTACCATTCCAAGCTTCAAAAGGTGTAATTATATGCAAAGCCTTTATAGGACACCTGTTCAAAACATGTGTTACACAAATGATTGCTTCTAGCTAGAAACCATGAGGTAACTCTTGACTTTCAACCATATAATGTACCATCTCCATGAGAAACCTGTTTTTGCGTTTAGCTACACCATTCTGCTGAGATGTATAGGGCAGTGTACATTGGTGTTTTATCCCATGATTAGCCATGTATGCATGAAAATCTTTAGACATATACCCCCTTACCCCTCGATAAGTAAGCAGGCTACCAATCTCACATGTAGAAATATTTTTAACCCTATAGTAACAAAGTGCTTAAAGCACATAAAAACCTTTTATTTCTGTTTCAATGGATATCCCCAAGTATGTTTGGAATAATCATCAATGAATGTGACAAAATAGAGATAGCCCCCAATAGATGGTGTCCTCGTAGGACCACATACATCACTATGTATAAGCTATAATTTTTGGATAGCTCTAGTTGAACCATCTTTGGGAAAGGATGCCCGCTGCATTTTTCCAAGAATACAGCCCTCACAAACATGTTTGATAGGAGCTTATGTAAACACAGTAAACTACCATGCCACAGCTTAGCATCACCCATTACCTTTGTGGTAAAAACTAGACATACAAATTTTTTTTTGTCTTTCGTATGCATCTAGCATGTTAAGGCCATGAGACAGCGTACCAGAAGTAACAATTATATTGCTATCTATAATCATGAACATTACATATGTTATTTACAAATTGAACTAAGAAGCTAGCATTAGTAATGGCAGAGACAGATAACAAGTTCTTATTCATCCCTAATACATATAATACATCTAAGAGCATGATTGTCCCACCATTTGCAGTAGTGAGAACAACTTTACCAACTCCTTTTACATGATATAGGGAGTTGTTTACATATGTAGTAGTGTTTCCCTATGGAGGAGCAGATTCAAGTGATAAGAATAAATTGCAATGAGAAGTAATGTGCTTATTAGAACCATTATCAAAATACTAGATATGTACATCTATAAACAGCCATACATACAACCTTATGCAAAGGGTCAAAACTCCATTGCACAATGACAGACCAATCATCATGTGCATAGTTTGTAGATTCATTGTTTTCTACATTAGATGCTCATCAACCTATAGCCATACCTGAGCCTTGTTTTTTTTATCCTTCTTGAGTGCTTCCTGCACTCATCAATATTGTGACAACGTTTCCTACAATAGTTGCATTTGCCCTTTTTTTTTGGCTTTTCTTCTTTGTTTGTAGGCTTACCCGATGGCTCTGATTTTGGCTTGTAACTACCCTAATGAAAGGATTTACCTTTACCTCTTTATTGATTAGCAGCAAAAGCCTAATCTCCTATATGCATGATGGATCTATTTTTCATAGATTGCTCTTCTTGCAAGAGCACAGAAACCAACTTCTCAAACTCCAAGGCATTTGGTTTGCCTTTCATCTCACAAGTCTTATGGTAGAAGCAAAACTTTGATACAAGTCGGGTAATGCATTCAAGACGTTAGGCTACCAGGATATACTTCATTAACATTGGCCAATTGCTCCTTAAAATCCTTGATTTTTGTAAGGAAACTGACTCTAGAAGTGAAAGAGATATGTCAGATCAACGAGGCCCTTACAAAGGCGAACAAGCACCATCAGAGTCCATGCAAAAGAACGACAGAGCCTCCCCGACTCTAGAAGTGGAAGAGATCTGTTGGATCAATGAGGACCTTACAAAGGTGAACAAGCGCAAAGTTCTAACACTGCAGTAGAGGGTAACGAAGAGGGAAGCAACTATCCTGCTTGAATGAAAAATTAACAACCTGGAATTGGTAAGAAGCTTTCTATCTCATTACCTGAAGATTTGGTAAATGAGTGGACTTATTCTTATCGGGCAAGAGCGGTAGTGGGACTATGCTTTGGGCCTTCAGTAGAGTTTTTGTGCACATGAATTAGACACAATTGGACCTTGAGGGCTGAGAAGTAGAAAAGACGCAATTCTTTCATAACAACTACTATTGCTTCCTATTTAAAACTGAGAAAATGGCCCTTAATGTTCTAGGGGCAGGATAATGGAAGGTTAGAAACTCCCCGCTGTCTGTGTTTAGATGGTCCCCGAACTCTTCTCCTCTTGGTCCTAAACCCTCTCTGGTACCCATTTGGGTAGAGCTCCCCAACTTGCCTTTACAACTTTGTCCTCTTTTGAAACGTATACTTAATCCTCTTGGTAGACTGTTAGGGATTAGACCCACTGATGATCTCAATCCTCGATGGCACCCTTAGGCCCTTATTGAGATGGACATCAATTAAGACTTACTAGCCAACTTAACAATCTCAACGGGAAGTGGATACTCCATTGACCAACCAGTAGTGTATAAGAATATTCCCAACACCTGTTTCCACTGTGGAGCTAAGGACCACTTCATCATAAACTACCCTATTAAGTTCCCCCCTCCTTCTCCTAAACCGGATGAACAAAAGAGCCCAGAGACTTTTAACCAAGGGTTCCAAAATGTGGGATGGAGAAACAAACCCTTCAACAAGAGTTGGCAACCAAAAGGTAACCCAAAAATAAAACAAAACAATAGCTTTACCCCCCTTGTAATGGATCTTGCTGAACCTTACCAACTAGGGGAGGATTCTCCTATTGATGATGATGAATATGTCCCGAGCTCACAGGCTTAGGCAAGACAAGATGTCTTTGCAAGGGAGGTGGAGGACATGGATTTTTAGGAAAATTTCCAGGAAGATCAACTTCTCCCTTCACAAGCAGACGAGGAGACTCTCCCTAGAGAAAACATAAAAAATGCCTCCCTTGCTGCTATAAACCAAGGTATTGTGAATGGCATCTTGGGTGACTTAGGCTCCTCCAAAAGGAGATAGTCATAAGTGGGAGGGATGCATTCCCTAGCCCCAATGAGAAAACTCCTAGGCCCAATGGGAGACCTCCATCCAAAACCCCAAGAACATGATGTTAGACAACATTAGAGCTCTTTCCTTTAACACAAAAGGTCTAACTGATGAAATAAGACCTTGTATTATTAAAGATTAGATGTGGCAATCCGGTTTAAAACCTTCTTTTATATGTCTGCAAGAAATCAAAGTGATGGGTGATGCATTGCAGAGGAACTTATGTATAGTTTCCAAGAATCATAGATGGTTTGTAAACTAACCATTCGCAAGGAAGTGGGGAACATCCCTTGGAATTGTTGTAACACTAGCCTCTTACATCAAGGAGGTACAAGTGAACCCTCTTCATAGATGGATTGTTGTCCAGTTTGACATGGGGAAGGATGTATTCACTGTGGTCTCTCTATATTCCTCTGGTCCTGCAAGATCCAGACCTAGGCTATGAACGTATCTGATGAAAATTAATTCTCTAATTATTATGCTTGGATATTTTAACATGGTGGAGTCACAACTGGATAGGTACAAGCAACTCGGCCAAACAAACAGAGGTCAAGAAAAGAAAAGATGGGAGGAATGCAAGATCTTGCATGCGCTATAGGATATGACATCTTCAATTGAGTTTACTTGGAGCAATGGGAGGACATATATGCTAACAAAAGGACGGCTAGGTTGGATAGATGTTACATATCAGATGTTCTCAGTCAGAAATTCATGAGTTCAACTATCAAAGTTATGAATAATATTGTTCTCTCAGATCACTTTCCAATCCTTTTAACCCTCAAAGCCTCTTATTAGAAAATCAAATATGGGTGGTTCCATACCGATCCCAAATTGTTCAAGAATGCCGATAGTCCATGCAGGGATCAAACAAATATGGGAAGAATCCTTCTTCTCCTTTTCGAGCTCCTGATAGGGCGTGGTCAAGAGCTGTTCGGTCGTGACACTCAAAACTTCTTAGTTTCAATCAAAAAAGAAGTCACTAAAGCACGAGCTCAAAGAAGGAACATTAAGTACAATAGACTTAAGGTTCTAGAAAGCAAAGTGTCTTCATCTTAAGAGGATTTGAGCAGCAGCAGTGAAATAAATAATCTCAAAGTTGACTTGAGAAGGGAGGAAATAATTCAATGCCAACATCTTAAACTCTTCATAAGAGAATGGTGGGCATGCAAAGTAGACAGACCATCCAAAGAGAAGTACACAATCCTTAAAAAGAAAACAGACAAAGAATTTTTCCCTTTAAAAAAAAATCCTCAAGGCCTCCCTGCGATTTCCATTGAGAAGAACATGAATATCGCAAGAAGGGAACACTTCTCGAACATTTTCAACACCCCTCTAGCCAAAAATGAGGAAAAAGATAGGGCATGTAAGGTAATTTAAGATTGCAGACAGAAAATTATCCCCAACTCTCTAGCTGCAACTCTTGAAGTTGATGTTTCAAAAGGGGAAATTGCAGATGCAATAGATTGCTTATAGAATGGGAAAAGCCCTAGTATAGATGGCTTACCAACTAAAATTTTCAAGCAGTTTAAGGAACTAATGATTACACCTCTCCTTCTTGTGTGGAAAGAAAGTTTAGATCACATAGCTCTTCCAATCTCTCTGAATGAAGGGATAATCAAACCGATTCACAAAAGGGGTTCTAAGGATGATCTCTCCAATTGGCGACCCATCTCTATGCTACCTACAACATATAAATTTTTTGCTAGAGTGTTGGCAAGGAGGCTAAGTAACAACGGAACAAAATGGCTTCATAAAGGGTCGATACATCCTTGATGTCATTATTGCCTTGTGGGAAGGAGTGGAACATGCCCAATACACTAAACAGGACTTTGTATTCTTAAGATTGACTTCGACAAAGCTTATGACAAATTAGAATGGGACTTCATCCTACAATCTCTCAATGATATGGGTTTAGGACATCTTTTTATATCAGAAAAGTTGCAACATTGTTTGGGAATGCCAGAGTTCGAGTAGTGATCAATGGCAGATTATTAGACCCCTTTGAACTTAAGAGATCTATCAAACAGGGTTGCCCTCTTGCTCCTTTCCTCTTTGCCATAGCTGCAGATGCACTCGGATGACAGGTGCAATATGCCTTGCAGAAAGGTGAAATGAAAGGCATTGACTTGCCAAACAATAAAGGGCAAATGTGTTTGCAGTTGTTTGCAGATGACACTAATTGATTGTTGCATAATGATGAGAAATCTATAAGAACATTCTGGTTCTGCCTTCATATATTCTATACTGCCTCAGGTTCCCTCATTAATTCATTAGAAAACATGAATAAAAACCTTGATTAATGACCCTCCAAATTGGATAATTGAGCAGGGATGTCAGGTCATCAAAGAGGGAAAGTGTTGAGATTGCTGGGCATTCCAATGGGTTTCAAAGTGACCATGAAACATAGATGGAAGTGGGTAATGGAAAAAGTGAAAGCAAAGTTTGATAGGTGAAAAGATGACCAACAGAATTTAGCAGGAAGATGCTTGGTGCTTAAACATATGCTCATTCCCACGACCATTTACTTCCTCTCATGCTAGACACCCTCTAAGAGTAATATTAAAGAGCTACAATCATTATGCCAAAATTTTCTTTGGCCTGGGGATGCAGATGTGTACAAAATTCCTAAGGTTGCTTGGAAATACTGTACACAGCCCAAGCAGAAGGGAGGAGTGGGGATCCCAAATGTAGAGGACTTAGCCACCATGCTAAATGGATCATAAGAAGTTTATTCCAACTTGAGTCTAATTAGTCGGTTTTAATTCGTAGAAATCAGAGTGCACATAGATTGTCGGATAGAACTCAATGGAAAAACCACCCGTTCCTCCCAATGTTTCTTAGTATAATCCAGATCAAACCCTCTTGCTCTGATCTGGTTAGAAGTATGTGGTCTGCATGGAACAAAGTCAAGAAAACACTATGCCTGTCAAAGATCATTAGGAAAGCTGCAGGTATTTTCCATATGGATTCCATCTGGTTCTCCCTTTGCCTGGATGATTATGTGGATGCACATAATTTGAAGAGAGCTTATAAATTATCTAAGAAGGGGATTCAATGCTAGGGAGATATATGGGATTTCACTGCACAAACATGGCTTGAGACCGATCAACTAATGCAGATGTATAGACTCAATAGAGATGATATGCTCTTCATACAGTCCAGAATTTCCAAATGGGACCCAAACAAGACCATGCTCATTCAATGCAGAAAGGCCTTTACACTGGATGCTTTTTACTGGCCCCAATCCAATTCCCTTTTGCCCATCCCCCCCTTATCGTTTAATGGAATGCCGGTACATGTTAGACTCAATACAAAATGGAACATACTGTGGCATAGAAAACAGTGGGATTTTGATTCTCAAAAATTTGGTCAATAGTAATTCCTCCAAAGAAATTGGTGCTATTATGGCTCATTATGCATAAAGGCTTATGGACTAACTCTAGAGCAAAAAAAATCAAAATTGGAGATTGTTGCAGAGACAAGAAGAAGAGATCATACCCCATCTGTTATAAATTTAATAAAAGCCTCTTGGAACTGGTTCAACAATGCCTTTCCTCGTCAAGAAATCTCAGTTAACATGGAAGCAAATCCTACTTGGAGACTTCTCTGGATGCTCATCAAAACTATGGAATACACTTAGGGCAGAATATATATTGTGTGTTTGGATTATGCGCAATTATTCAGTGTTTCATAATGCAGCTTCACTCAAATGCCCTGGCCTGAGGAGTGCTCTTTATGTGCAGATGAGGACAATTTTAAAAGCAGACAATACTGTATGCTGGGCCCAGCATTCCTGAATGCTAGGCCCACTCAAATGCCCTGGCCTGAGGAGTGCTCTTTATGTGCAGATGAGGACAATTTTAAAAGTAGACAATACTGTATGCTGGAATACAATTAGGGCAGAATATATTTAGTGTGTTTGGATTATGCGCAATTATTCAGTGTTTCATAATGCAGCTTCACTCAAATGCCCTGGCCTGAGGAGTGCTCTTTATGTGCAGATGAGGACAATTTTAAAAGCAGACAATACTGTATGCTGGGCCCAGCATTCACGAATTGAAGTGGAAGAAGCTCTAGCCATTAATGAAGCTTGGGACGAGTATGAAGAAAAGGTCAGAAACATCAAGGCAAATCGTGAAAGTTAGGAGGAGCAGGAGTGGACAAAGGTCAAAAACTAGCTTGCAGATGAAGATGCTGAGTTAGCCCAATTCATATTAGAGCTGACTAAGATTAAGAACTCCATTCAAGATTACCAATGAGTTAAGCATCTCTGGAAAAAGCTTTTTTTGTATTTGAAATGTTAGTTTTGAATACAAATCCTCTCGTCCCGATTTAAAAAAAAAGAAGAAGATAGCATTCAGCTTTATTTGCTTGACAAACTTGACACTCATACCCTTTCATCTTTGGCCAGTAAAAAGTGTGTTTCACCAACGATAATGTCCTGTGTACCCCAGGGTATCCAGCAGAAGGGGCGTCGTGACACTCCTTAAGAATCTTGGACTCAATGTCCGGGATCTGTAGTACACAAATTTTGTCATTACGGAATAGTAAACCATTCCGAATCATCCACTGGCCTCCTGCAGCCTGAATGGTAGGCTGCTCAGTCATTGAGTCTTGGTCAGACAATGGCCTTTAAATTTGGTCACTTATCTTACTTTGGGCATATTGAGGCCGTGGGCCCTCTGTTTTATTGAGTTTTTTTAGAAGAAGGGCTACCCTATGTGTGAGGGAGGTGAAATTGCTTCTCCACCACACATGCATCACCAAGGCCAGTTGTGCTTCCTTAGGCCTACTCTACTGTAGCAAGAAGAGCGGGCAAAAGGAGGAGGAGAAGGAGAAAGCCTTCCTCCCTTTGTCAGAGTAGAGCAGAGGTAACCTGTCCTACATTGAGCAATTGCCACTTACGCCCACCTCCTGTTTTGAGGCTCATCAGTTCTACGCGACACAGGTTAGCATTAATTGCTTTTTCGTTGATGATGTACATCGCCCATCTTGATTTGGGGTTTGCCTAAGATCATGACTTAGGCGAGGATTATTTGGGCTGGAAACCATGTGTTTTGTTCAAAGCTCGCTTGTCTCTGCTAAAGAAGCTACCTTCATCCCTCCTCAAGCTGTCCAGGATGCGAAGCTCCATAACTTCGTGCGGCTCTGCCGCTTTCCATGCCATTTGTCCAGGACTAGGTCGCAAGGCTTCTCTGGCAGGAGCAGTTTGCAGCTCCAGGTGGCGGTGGTGGCCGGCCACAGTGTGAAATGCTTCCGAGGGTCTGCTTTCAGTGAGCAAGAAATAGTTAAGGAGCCATTTGAGGAAACAGGAAGTGATGGTAAAGACCTAGTTTTCTCCAATGCAGAAAACTCAGAGAATGGAGTTGATGGGTCATCTCTACAGGGAGATGGAAGCCAAGAAGAAGTTTTTGATACCATGCCTTGCAGCTTAAATCAACTTAAAGCACAGGAAATGGGTCCATCTTCCTCTGCGAATTTGGTATCAGCGGAGATGACGGTGCATGCACAGTCAGAAAAACGGCATGCTGTTAGGCAAGCTGAGGTCCCTTTAATGGCAAGAGATGCTCCAGAGGGTCTTGATCGTCAAGATGTTGCACAGCAGACACTACAAGGGAATGCACAGGTACCCAATGAGGATGCCAGTGCAAATACAATGCTGCAGGAAGAAAAAGACCTTGGTGAGAATTCTGGCAAAGATGTATTAACCTCTGCCAAACCAAGAATGGGCTTGCAGTTGGGAGTTGTTTGGGGACCGGTGTGGGAAGCTATGAAGAGAAATCCACTGGCAGAGTGGATCAATCAGTGGAGTGTATGGCAAGAAAAGCGACGGCTGGAGCACCTCCTTCGACAAGCAGATGCAAATCCTATGGATGCCTCTAAACAGAGCGCTCTTCTTGCAGAGCTCAATAAGCATAGGTATTTTTAAATCTACTGTACCTTGCTTCTATGGTGTACATTGTACATTACCAGATTATGGATCGTGTGATTGCAGTTGTATTGCCCAAAATAATGTTCATTCAAGTTCACTTGCTTCTGTATACATGCTCCTTAGAGATGTGGGGTCGATGAACTCTTACTGCAGGGATTGAATTTTTAATGCATCATGCATAGATAGACAGCAAGAAATACTGGCACAGACCAGCTTAGGTCCCAATAGCCAGGAACCTCGGTCCTCTCCCCCCCCCCCTCCCCCCTCCTCACCACACTAAAAAAAAACTAACCAGCAGAGTATTCGCTTTGCTGATGTGAGAATGGTAAGTACAGTGACAAAAACTGTGCGATTCAATTACTCCACTGTGTTTTCATGAAACCAATCCTGGAACTGACTGATATCCTTCTTCAAATCTGGTTGATCTGATAGCTGCTGTTTCGTGCTGGCCTATTGCCGTTGAGGGTTGAGGGCTGAGAACTGAGTGACAGGATGGGGGACTAGTTCTACCAATTTTCTCTCCCCCCAACTGCTGGTCAGCTTGTCAGCCAGCAGGAGGGGACTAAAAATAGTGATGAAAGTGCCTTCTTCTTTGCTCATATGGGGCCTGAAAGGTGCTCATCCCTGGGCCCCCAATCTTTGGGAGCCGCCTGGTTGAACACACATCTTCATCGGCTCTACCTCTGCAGCAGCCGCCTGAAACAACACAACACACGACACTGAAGCAGCCGGTGCTCTACTCTCTGCGCAGCACATCTCTGCAGCAGTCCAGCTGATCAACACATCTTCCACTGCAGCAGACATTGGCTCTACCCCCTGCTCCGCCCTGTTGCTGCAGCCAGCGGATTCAACATTCATCATCCGCTGCATATTACACTACACATAGTGGAGTCGGCTGTACCAGATTCAGGCGCTTCTGCGTTTAATGATGGATGCCCTTTCGGTTGCATGGAGAATAATGCTTAAGCATTTAATGCACAGTCGGACAGCGCTTAAACATTTAATGCACAGTCGGTTGGCCGACCAGCAGTCGGCCAGCATTCCAAGTGTTCAAGAAGGCCTATAAAAGGCGTACGTGCTCATTGATGAACTCATTCATTCCCTTAAGGAATGGGTCCAAGTTTAGGACTGTTTTGGTGATTTACACCTCTTATTATGCAAGGTAGCCTAGGGCTGTAGAATTAGGTACCTTTTTGTACCATATGAAATATATTGAATTTCCAGCCATCTCTCTCTCTCTCTCTTCTGTCTGCGTTTTTGCATCAGCATGTTCTAGATGGTGTTTAGGGCTGAAAGAAGACTGTAGAGCTTCCGCGTGTTACATTGGTATCAGAGCCTCAGGCTCCGCAAAGCTAAACACTGATTCAGTCCCATATGATGGTCCAAGGTACAGGAAAGTACACGGATACGAAACCCAAGGCAAGGAACACAGGAACAGGAAGAGCTCCCAAGAGGTTTGTTGGTGGTGTTCCACAAAGCCAGAGGGGATGGCAGTCCTGTGAGCCACATAGGTTCTCGGGCAACGGTCCCAAGGGAGGATTACCCTCCAAGGGGTCACACTATCACTTTTGTTAAACCATCTCTAGCCTAGCCTCATAAATGAAACTGCTAAGTGAATACTACAAGCACTCCAGTGAGTAACGCATTTGCCGTCATAGCATTCTCTATCATCTGCGACATATTTGTTACTCGAGTCTTTATGCAATAGTCACGCACTTCCTTGGGCAGCCCATAACAATACTTCTCCACCTGCTCAGACAAAGGCATTGCACAATAAGAAGTAACTGGGAGTAAAGCTTCCCAAAACTTCTTATTATAATCCTCAAGATTTTCACACTTCGATGCATCCAACTTGTGCCATGCTGTCATTACATCCACCTCAAAAGTACATGTGAGCCACACGGAAGAGAACACCTGTTTAAACTGTATCCAAGTAGATGGTGCTATGCCCTGCAAAAGAAGAGTGGACCACCACTGCAATGCATTGCCCTTGAGAAAAGTTGCATCTTTTCTCACCTTGGAGGATTCTGTGTAATTTCCACCAGAAAAAGCAGCATCAAACTGCTATAAAAAGGTAAGTCCTTTAGCTTGTCTTTGGCCCCGCTGAACGTATCAAATTTCACTGCAGCTCCCCCTTCCTCATAATCCTTCGCCTTACCCATAGGCGTTAGATTATCGTAAGGAAGTGGCTTCACAAGGTTGCTACCCCGAGCATTCATGCCCATCATCATAGGGTCAACATTGCGAGTTCCCACACCTGGCATACCATACATTCCTCCCACGTTTCCAAACATACCGCTATGCATACTGGGCTGCATGCCCCCATACATGTTTTGAATGAATGGGAGAAGAAGAATTAGGGTTTAATGTTCATGTGGTTGACATACACAGAGAGAACAAGGGAGAGAGAGAGAGAGAGAGTTGTGGGGATAAGTCAACTCATGGGAATGAGTGTGTGACTCCCCTATCACACATGTATATTGCACTAGTACACATAGTGCACTTAGTACATTAAAAGTACTAAGTGTACTATGTACTATAACTTATGGGCTTGTACACACTATAAGGGTGGGCATTATGCCTTTACCCCAACAACCTCCCACTTAAAGGCAAAGTGCCCTTAAGTAAAGGAAAAGAAAAATCAGCATGTACATGATAATATACAAGGCCATATCAAGGCTGAAACTGGCCTCATCCAATGCCCATCAAGTGTCTGCAAGCAAACCGCTCCGGAGGCAAACTCTTTGTCAACAGATCAGCCGGGTTGTCATCCGTATGAATCTTAACAAGCTGAATTTGCTTGTTCTCTATCACCTCTCTGATGAAGTGATACTTCACATCCACATGCTTCGTCTTTGCATGAAAAACAGGGTTCTTTGCCAACTGGATGGCACTCTGACTGTCACAATGCAACAATGGAATATCCCCTGTATAACCCAAATCAACCACTAACCGAGATAGCCATAATGCCTCCTTGCAAGCCTCTGTGGCTGCAATATACTCGGCCTCTGTAGTAGATAAGGCTGTGCACTTCTGCATCCTGGATATCCATGACACAGCACCTCCTGTGAATGTAAATACATAACCGGTAGTAGACTTCCGGTTATCTGGATGACCGGCATAATCCGAATCCGTGTAACCATGCACTAATGCATCCTGTTTGCCAAAACATATGCACATATCTTGTGTGCCCTTCAGGTATCTCATGACACCTTTCACTGCTTCCCAATGCTTCTTGCCAGGGTTGGCCATGTATCTAGAAACCACTCCCACTGCAAATGCAATGTCCGGCCTAGTAGCAACCATGGCATACATGAGACTGCCACAAGCTGAAGCATACGGAATCTTGGCCATATCAGCCTTGCCACTATCTGACTGTGGGCTGTCCATAGCACTGAGTTTCACATATGGAGGCAAAGGAGTACTAGTCTTCTTCCCCCCGTCCATACTGAACCTCTGCAAGACTTTGCCAATGTATTCCTTTTGAGACAAATACAACACATGCTGATTTCTGTCCCGAAGTATCCGCATACCCAAAATGTGATTTGCATCACCCAAATCCTTCATATCAAAGGTTTCATGCAGCCTCTTCTTCAAGGCATCCATCTCTTTATGAGATTTCCCGGCAATCAACATATCATCAACATACAAGATGAGGATCAATAGACTGCCATTCAAAGCTTTCTTGGTGTACAAGCAGTGATCTATGTCACTTCTCCTGAATTTCTGGGATTTCATGAATGTATCAAATTTGTGATACCATTCCCTTGGTGCCTGTTTGAGCCCATAAAGACTCTTTTTCAGCTTGCATTCAAGCTTCTCCTTTCCACTCACTGCATAACCCTCTGGCTGCTGCATATATATCTCCTCATGGAGATCACCGTGAAGAAAAGCAGTCTTCACATCCATCTGAATCAAGTCCAGATCATCATGCGCAACCAAAGCTAACACAGCTCTAAGTGTGGTCATTTTGACCACTGGAGAGAAGATCTCCTCAAAGTCCACACCATATTCCTGCTTGAAGCCCTTAGCCACTAACCTGGCTTTGTATCTTGGCTTTGCATCTGGTGCAACTTTGAGCCTGTAAACCCATTTGCATGGCAAAACCTTCTTGCCTGCAAGCAAATGCACCAACTTCCATGTTCCATTTTTGTGCAGAGAATCCATCTCTGACTTCATGGCACGCTCCCAAAGAGCCTTGTCTGCCCTCTGTAAAGCCTCCTTGTAACATGAGGGCTCCCCACAGTCAGTGAGCATCAAGTAGTCAACCCCTGGAACAAACCTGTCAGGGGCTTTGGAGGGTCTTGTGGACCTCCGTACCCAATGACCATCATTTGCAGGTTGCTGTCCAGCCTGCATATCACCTATTGGTGGCTCCTGTTCCATGCCATAAGGCTGAAAAATCATGCCCGGTATCTCCTCTAACTGTGGTATATCCATAGGGATATCTTCTGCCATCTCTGGCTGTCCATTTGGACCATTTTCAGCACCATTTAAGGGCTGGTTTTGCTGCTGTAATGGCTGATTTACAGCCCTTGGTTGTTGTCCATGATGTCCATCATCATCAAAGATGACTCTGCCAGGCTCCTATTGCCTTGCAGGCTCCTTATACATGCATGTTTCATAAAAAACGACATCATTGCTGCGTATAATCTTTCTATTCACGGGATCCCAAAGTCTATACCCCATTTCACCTTTGTCACCATATCCTAGGAATATACATTTGTGAGACTTAGGATCAAGTTTGGTGCGCATTTCCCTGCGTATGTGCACGTACGCAATGCAACCAAACACTCTCAAGTGCTTGTATGACAGAGGCTTCCCTGTCCATACTTCCTCTGGCACTTTCCCACCAAGCCTCGTGTTAGGTGACCTGTTTATAAGATGAACGGCTGTCATAACAGCTTCAGCCCAAAAACCATGAGGTAATGCAGCATGTGACAACATAGAACGGACCTTCTCCTGAATGGTCCTGTTCATCCTCTCTGCTGTCCTGTTTTGTGGAGGATCATAAGGAGTAGAGAGCTCCCTCTTGATGCCTTTAGCATCACAAAAGTCCTGAAACTGTTTGGACATATACTCTCCACCATTGTCGGAACGCAAAGCCTTCAGTGTTTTGCCTGTTTGATTCTCAACTAGAGCAACAAACTTCTGAAACACTGAGAATGTATCACTCTTTAAACGAAGAGGATAAACCCACACCTTACGTGTGGCATCATCAATAAAAGACAAAATATTTTGCCCCTCCCAAAGAAAGCTGAGGCATCTCACATACATCTGTATGCACAAGCTCTAACTGAGCATCTTTCTGTCCAAGAGCTTTCTTGTGGGGGCACTGTAGTTGCCTACCATATATACAATGCTCACAAAACTGAAAACTTGAAAACTTTAGAGAAGGCAAGTAACCCAAACGAGACAATTGCTCCATTCCTTTGACACTCATGTGTCCCAACCGGCTATGCCACATAGAGATTTCCGGCAGCTCGGTTGCATTTACATTAGCATGGTGACAAACACCTGCATGCATGAAGTAAAGAGTGTCCACCTTAGAGCCTCTGGCAACAACCAGTGAGCCCTTACTAATTTTCCACTTTCCACGACCAAATGTGGTAACATAATCAGTATCATCAAGCTGTCCAGTAGAAAGCAGATTCTTCTTGATCTCAGGCACATGCCTGACATCATGGAGCATAAGCTGTGAGCCATCTGAAAAGACAAGCCTCACATCACCTCTGCCAAGAATCTTGCATGCATGGTTATCACCCAAATAAACCACTCCTTCATTGCCAGTAGTATACCTGACAAACAAGTCTCTGCAACCTGTGACATGAAAGGAGGCACCTGAATCAATGATCCATGAGTGCATACCATGACCACCTGTAAGAAGTGAATGGGCATCAAGTGAAGACTAAAGACCTCATCCTCACTGCCACCTGCATGTGACACATTGATTTCTTCAATCTTGACTCCACTTTTGCCCTTTGGCTTTACATCTTTGGCTTCATCTTTCTCTTTGTCTTTGCCTTTTCCCTTTTCCTTTTGATCATTGTAATTTTTGATTTTTCTTTTTGTTGCAGGAAAAGGGGTTGATGATTTTTGCTGTTGTGCAGAAAATCTGATGCTGTTGTTGCAGAAGGGGGGTGATGAAGCTGCTGTACCTGATATACGGTTGGCTGGCTGCTATGAAGCTCTCCTCAGCAAGCAGCAACGGGGACACGATTTATGCAGCAGCACCATAGCGATTTCGTAATGAACAAGCCGCTTGGCTCTTACGTGTTCACTCACGCCCAGTTGCCAACGCCTTCGCTCCACGCTCACCGCACCAGGTATGCGCTGGCCTCCTTCAGTGGCTAACGCTCGCCAGCCTGCACCTTCGCTACGCCTAGTGGCTCGCTACGCGATTAGCAACCAACGCTGAATGGGAGACGCCAACTCTCCCACGACAACACAACTCGCCTATTTGTTGGCTACGCGGCTAGTTGACGGGCGCCGGGAGTTGTGCACGCTGGCCTCCGAGTTCGCCTAGTAGCCAGCGCCGTGTAGCGCTACACGCTTCCCAACGGGGTCCACCTCCGTTCTCTTGCAAGCTTCTGGCTGCCTGCGACTAGTTCAAAACACACGCAGCAAAGCAGCTGCTGGAGAGTCGAGCTGCTGGCTGCCTTGCACACTGAATTAATTACAGATGCTGATAGAAGAAGAAACCCCTACGAGCCAGTGATTCAGCACTCGAGAACAAACCCTAAACCAGGGCTCTGATACCAGTTGAATGAATGGGAGAAGAAGAATCAGGGTTTAATGTTCATGTGGGAGACATACACAGAGAGAACAAGGGAGAGAGAGAGAGAGAGAGTTGTGGGGATAAGTCAACTCATGGGAATGAGTGTGTGACTCCCCTATCACACATGTATATTGCACTAGTACACATAGTGCACTTAGTACATTAAAAGTACTAAGTGTACTATGTACTATAACTTATGGGCTTGTACACACTATAAGGGTGGGCATTATGCCTTTACCCCAACATGTTTCCTTGCATTCCGGGCTGCATGCCCCCATACATGTTTCCTTGTATTCCGGGCTGCATACCACCATACGTATTCCCTTGCATACCAGGCTGAAAATTAGCTCCAAAATTCCCTTGCATACCCATGCCTCCCTGACGGTAACCCCCAATCATAGATTGGAACACAGAGCCACCACCAAAATAGCCTGGATGCATAGACTGCTGCGGAATAGGTGGCTGTCTGAAAAAGGAACTCTGTGAGTTTGCACCATAAGTGTTTTGCATGTTCGGAAACTGTCCAAAAGAAGGATCCTGTGGGAAGGCACCACTATTGCCCTAAGGTGGGTTCCTAGAACGCACTTTCTTCTTCTTCTTCTCAGGCTCAGAACGGGCTCTCATAAATTCAGCAAACTTCTCACTTTGAGTGAGCTGCATAAACACATCCATTACCCCTGCCAAACGAGCTTTAAACTGAGCATCATCTTCCTCTTTACTAGGCATGTCTTCTGGCTGCGTTACATCCTCATATTGTGCATCTTCTGCAGCCTGTTCTCCTGCAAGAATATCCTCAGATTCATTTCTCTCAGGAGAGGTCTCTTGCTCTTCCTCTTCATCATAAAAATATTCATCTTCTGTGTCTGACATGTTGCTGAAATTTTTAGCAATGGCTTTCCTCGAGACAACCACGAGCTCCACCCCTTAAGAAAGTTGATGATGGGTCCCGACAACGGAACCTTGAAACCGGCCTCTGACAGAAACCAAAGTGCGGTAGACTAGCAGTCACCTATACAATTAACAAATAAACAAGAGCTAGAATGCTCCAAAACAAAAAGGAGAACGACACCTCTTGGCCCCAAAGCTTGGCGGCCCTTTCGATATTTCTTTATTCAATTTCAATGGAAAATCTTAACTGAGTACAACAAAGCCAGTCAAGGAAAAGAAACCTGCATGTCCAATCTGGCAACCCTCAAGACCTCTTAGCATAGAGGATACACATACAGATCTGTGTCCCACAAAAGCAACACGCAACTATCTCCTCTAATCAACTAAGACAATGCAACAGGGAAGCCTTGAGCACGCATCTGGCTGTTCCATGATCATAGCTTCAAACTCAGCCAAAGAACAAATCCACCATCTAACTTTGTTTCCACCCTTCAAACTGCCACACCCCTCCTCTCACAAAGGGCCAGAAGAAACTCTGAAGCAGTCGTAAGCGAGTGGAAAGAGAGAGAGAGATATTTAGCAGATTCACTACTATCCCTCAGTCCAATCCTCCTCAAAAACACCAGCCCTGAGAGTATAGAGTATGCTGTCTTGAAAGTGCAGCCACCCGCCTTTGCCCTCCAGAGCTCACATGAGGGGAAGAGAAGGAGAGAGAGAGAGAACACTGTTTCAATGTCGTAGGAACAATCCCAAGAGACCTAAGAAGATCTATCCAACAGGAGTGAGATTCGAACACAAGACGTGTTGAATAACAACTCCATGATTTAACCGATCTACCATACATTGGGTGATAGAAAGGTTAGCCCATTTTGTTTATTTACTCACACACCTAGAGAGAGAGAGAGAAAGAGAGAGAGCAAGCAGAGAGAGAACACTGTTTCAATGTCGTAGGAACAATCCCAAGAGACCTAAGAAGATCTATCCGACAGGAGTGAGATTCGAACACAAGACGTGTTGAATAACAACTCCATGAGCTAACCTATCTACCATACATTGGGTGATAGAAAGGTTAGCCCATTTTGTTTATTTACTCACACACCTAGAGAGAGAGAGAGAGAGAGAGAGAGAGAGAGAGAGAGAGAGAGAGAGAGAGCAAGCTTGGATATGGAGTTGGGAAGGAGAAAGTGCAGAAAATACAGCCAAAAAGGCTCATGAAGGTTCAGAGAGAGAGGGAAGAGAGATGATGAGATGTCCACCCTAGGTCTCAAGCAGAGATGACAAGTGACTTGTGGTGCAAGTTGGGATGGACATATGGGTGGTTACTCCCTTTGTACAAAGGGGTTAAAGACTGGGCGGTGGGCATTAAGTTTTGTCCACCTCGGGACATCAGTATAGGAGTGGTCATAATTTATAAGTGACTTTTGGTTGCCCAAAACTTAATGAAGTGTGTACACACTCACTTATAAATTAATGCTAATTCCTAAGACTAGGTTTATGACCAATACTTACCACCTGTCACATGCCACATAACCATGTCAGCAGGTAGTTTCACACGCACGGTTTAAGTGTGGACGACCACTTACCCAGAACTACACATTAGTCAAGCAAGCATGAAAACAACATGCACATTCAGTTGCAAGCAAGTACATAAAGATGCTATGCGATGTAGCATTGGTATGGGCAATCCTTGTTCATGAGACTAGACCAAAATAAACGTGCTCTAGGCAAGTACACGAGGTACTAGACCCAATGGAACACCAATCCTTTAGGCATTTCCGGGCATGTACTTATAGGCACAAGTCCGAACAGAAAGCCAAGTCCATAGTGTCACATGAGTGGCATCAATCCCCTGCATATGCAACTGCCATGGACGCCATCCAATGTACATACATAATGAGAAAGCACGGGTGGACCAATTGGTGGCCAAACGGTGACACTACTAACCTGCATTCAGCAGATCCATGAGCAATGCACATGACATCCCTCTACTAAACTTGATGATGGGCTTCCAACGTCTGACCTTAGATGATTGTCATCATCCTTCCATGTCCTCATGGAATCGTAGTGTCATCCTCCAAGTATGGGCAGCATCTGTCTAAAAACTTTGCCATACCCAGATCTTGTCCGATTCTGGTGTAGATCTATGCATTTGTTCTGTCTTGTCCCCTAGTCCTTCATGCCCTATCCTTGAACACTTCCATTATCTTCTTTCCCGAGACTGATATGATACAATGTTGGTTGGTCACCACACCACCAAAAGATCAAGGCACAGGTGATGGTTTCATCCATGCGCAATGCAATACGAATTTGATGGACATGGGCAGCAACAATGTCTCAGAGTCAGCCTGACGCTTTGATGCTAATGTCACACGGAAGTTGACGGGTCTATTCTTTGAACCCTAAACGCTTTTCAGAGGAACACTGATGCAATCATGCAAAAGATAGATGGAGAGAAGAGAGAAAAATGGGTGTATTCTTTGAGCCCTAAATGCTTTTCACAAGAACACTGATGCAATCATGGAGAAGATAGATGGAGAGAAGAAAGAAAAACGTAAGGTTTTCACCTCATCTACTATATCTTTATATTATCAAAAGTGTATGTATGACTATACAAACTCGGTGGCCTGAAGCCCACCTAAAAAGAATCTTGAATATGCTAATATATGACCAAATCCCCAAGAAGGGATCTTGATGATTTAGCACAAATATGTATGGGCCTTTATATAGCATTCCTCAACTGCTGGTCGGCCAACTTTACTCTGTCGGCCAGTTCAATCTTCAAATATTCAGCATTTAATGTTTGTGTTTTCACTCTTGTGGGGTACACAAATGCTAGCTGACTGATGTCTAGCCCTTGTACGCCTTGGCCGAGTGCTATCCATGCTATAGAAGCCATAAATCTGGTCCTTAATCTGGCTGCCAACCTGCATTAGGCCTGTCCATGAGCAATGCACATGACATCCCCCTCTACTAAACTTGATGACGGGCTTCCATCGTCTGACCTTGGAAGACTGTCACCATGTCCTCATGTAATCCCCTTGTCATCCTCCAAGTCTGGGCAGCTTCTGGCTTAAAACTTGGCCATACTCTAGATCCAGTCCGATTTTGGGGTAGATCTGTGCATCTGTTCTGTCTTGTCCCTTGGTCCTTCATGCCTTGTCTGTGGACACTTCCATGATCTTCTTTCCCGAGACTAACCCTTGGTTTTCCTTGCATCCCTCCCCGTGGATGATCATAATCCCTTGGAATCGTTACTCTGAAAGCCTTTCTTGGTATGCCCGAAAAGGCATCCAACTCACACCATTTGCCCAAGTGGTCTTCCTCTATCTTTGTGCCAAGGTACGGGAGGCCAGGGAGCTTCGTGTGGCTTGAACTGAGGCCAGGACTCGCATCACCTATGGGAGGCTAGGCCTCGTGTTACCCATAGTGTGGCCAGGACGTGGAACCCACTGTTAGGGATCCCAATTTAGGCTTCCCACTGAGCCAATTCCGTGCTTGAGAAGACTTGCTATTTACAGGTTTCAGGAACGGGAGATATTTCCTTTGCATAATGCATACGCATGCATCTCTGCCTGTTTGAAACTGTTTTGGCATGACTTGTTCTCGTGTGAATGCCTGTTATGGCGTGTCTAGTTCATGTGTAGGGCACGCCCACCAGTGAGCCGTATGATTGCCATGTATTCTGACATGGTTTGTGGCATGTGAACATGTGGTAAGTATTCATTTAACCCTCGTTTATTATTGTAAAGGTTTTATAACCCTTAGCGGTTCACACTTATTAAAGTTAGGCATTGGCCACTAGCCTAGTGCCCGGGGCCCAAGATAAAGTGTGGCCAACCGCACCCACACATGGCCTCATAATTGTGTGGACACTTAAAGGAGGTGCCCACCGTTAATTATGGTGGGGTGTGCCACATGGCACAAGGGGCTTGGACCCCTCCACCTCTTCTCCCCCATTCTTCTCCACCTTTTTGCACTTTTGTTTTTCCTAGAAGCTGGCGCCCATCTCTCCCTTGCTCTCTTCCCTTTTTCTTCTGGTCGACTGCTCCCTTCAATACCTTCAGTACCTGCTGTGCCTCCAGCACCTGTTGTACCTTCAGTATCTGCTGTACTCTCAGTACCTGTTGCACTTGCTGTACCCTCAGTACCTTCTGTACCTGCTGTGCAACAGGTACTCTCAGTACCTGTTGCACCTGCTGTGCCCTCAGTACCTTCTGTACCAACACTGTCACTGTACCTGCTGTACCAGCCACCGTACCTGCTGAAAGTTGAAACCCTAATTGTACCAGCTGTACTTGCTGAAAATCAGAACTGTATCCATAGTTGTACCTGCTGAAACCCTAATAGTACCATCTTGTGTACCGGATCTTCTACAAGTGCCTGTTCGTGTACTTGTAGAGTGTGGGCACCTGTCTGTGTGCCTACACTTGGGAGGACCGAGCCCGTTCCTTTGCGAGTTGTGCGACCCGGTCTCTAGTACGAGAGTGCCTGCTCGTGTGTGGTCTTGGAACGATAGTTTCGTGTTCACACAACTCCAGGTGTCTAAGGAGTCGGGGCTGGTTGTATTGACTCATTCGATGAGTCCGGGCTTCGACATTCTTCACCTGCAAATACTTGTTTGGGTAATATGCCTTCATATTATGCATTGCATGGATTATTTGGCTAGCAAGCCCTTGGAACTTTGTACACAAATAAAAAACTCCAATAGTATACTTCAATATTGAGGGGGGGTTGGCCCGTTTGCGACCCCAGTGGTAGTGTACAGTGCAGTGCTTCTCTTTTGTAGATTGTCTTGAGCAATGATGTATCTTTAAGTGATTATGTGTATTGTGGCTAGTTCATTTTAGTGTTGATGAGCGTATTGTTCATGAGACGTCGGTGTAGTTTCAGTGGTATCAGCGCGCGGTTGTTTCGCTCTCAGGGGGGAAACAGTTGTTTGGGCATTGAGCATCATGTGAACGGCTGTCATTCACTACGGATAGCCATGCACACTGTGGACAAGGGCCTAGTTCAACTGGCCAAGGAAGTGGCACTCATGCTTCGAAGCTTTGGGAAATAAGCAAATGCATACAAGTTATGTAGAGAAGCAAACACATGTGGAATAACCTTCTCGAGGCAAAGAGAAGATGCTTGAAGATGACCCAGATGTTTTGAAGGTTGAGATGACACACGATGGATTCTATGGCGAAGGAATTGGATGTGAACCCTCGTGAGAGGTGATCTTTGCGTTAAAGAGCTCTCAATTATCTCATACGCAGTGGGGATGTGGTGAAATGATTTGCAGGTGAACTTTGCGTTAAAGAGCTCCCACATGTGGAGATGGGAAATGATATATCTCGTAGGGTTAAATCTTATGTACACAGGGATGAGGCTTCGGTGACTTCAAAGCAAGCCTCCACCCCACATGGGTTGAGAAAAGAAAGAGATGTACATGGCAGATTGAGTGGCAGACATGTTGAAAAAGTACATGTGATGCATTCTTCTCATGGGGAAAGTGATACGTATGTAAGCCGTAGCACTTTGCCTATGGAATTGGCTAGAGAAGGGCCCCATCATGGGCTGAAAGCTATGTATAATGTTGGGACAGCCAAGGAAGACCATGTGTCATCCGCTACTCATGCCACCGAGTATGCCCATGGTGAACAAGTTTCACGTAGGGATCCTTATGTGAATGCAAGTACTAGGAGACCACCGTTGCATGGGCACCTGCCTCCGTGCCACACTTTTCTTGCCATGGACATATGCATGTACCTACTGCTGCCCCATTGGACAAGGGGAAGAGAAAGCTGGAAGATGAGGGCCACCATGCCAAGAGGCTTAAAGAATTTAAAGTAGGTGACAAATCTGTGAAGTTTGAAGCCTATCATGGTGATTATGATGCAAGCAAGGCAATGGCTTTTATAGCCCAGCTTGACATTGCCTTCAGTGATGAGAAATTCTCTGAGATTCGCCATGTAAGCATGCTTCTAAAGGGCTCGGCTACCCATTGGTGGATTACAGAAAAGATTTCTAGCCGTGTGTAGACATTGGTGAACTTCAAAGAAAGATTTTATGCACAGTTTTTGCCTCAAAATGCGGTAGAGAAGATCATGAGCAAACCCTAAACCCTAAACAGATTTTGGAAGATCTATGTGGAGGTCTCTCCATTTTTGTTTGTGGGTGAACTTGAGAAGAAAAGGGAGTTCAAGTTCGGGCTCCAACCGGTCTACAATTTTGGACTTGATACGCATCATAATGCCGCTTTACAAGACTACATTGCAGCCGCTCTTGCCACCGAGCAATTGGAGCACAAATTGCAAGGCAAAGGAGACCATGCATTCAAGGGCAAAGAAAGGGCTGGTCATAGCATACAAAAGAGCGAACAGCATGCGAAACCTTTTGTGAAACATGTAAATAGTGGTGGGAAGGCTGAAAATAAGGAGTCAAAGGATGCCTCTCTGAAAAAGCACAAGTTTAGCCTCACTCTTGAGCAAAGGGAGCAATATGCCAAGGAGGGTAAGTGCTTCTCATGTGGCAGCCAAGATCACATGTTTCGTGAATGTCCTAAGCGCAAGAATAAGGACAATGAGAAGGAGCAAAAGGCTAATGTGCATGCCATTCCCGACGTGCAAGGCATAGTTGTTAGGTACAAAAGTTCGATTTGGTACAGTATGTTCAAATACTTTCGCAGATCGAACCGCTAAATTTTAAAAATAAAAATATGGTGGAGATATCGTCCATTTAAAAAATACATAAAAATATAAATATATATTGTTATACACACATACACATAGATGTAAAACTTAGAGAAGTTCAACTTATCCAAAAGATTAGAAATTTAGAATGTTGCATAGAAAATGAAAGTAGACAAATGTACATGTCAAAGAGTCATGAATATATGAAAAGCCGCAAAATTCGGCATGGGCAAGTATAAAAATGTGAGTACAAAAATGCGGTGAAAAACCTAGCTACTAGGTACTGAAGGTGAGAAGGGCATGCTGCTGCATGGCTAGATAGTAGATAGTAGAGTCTAGACTATAGAGGCTAAAAGCCTATGTCACCATCTATGTCAAGGCTGTCGTTAGGCTCTTCAATATCCTCACTAGAGGAGGATACCTCAGAGCTCCCACTAAAACCCCATCGCTAAGAACATTGCCTTCATCATCATATTTGGGCTCCCTGATATCATCATGAACTGCTAAAGAAGACTCCGCAATGGAAGCATCCTCAACTCTAACCACTCCGAGGATAGAGCTTCGACTCGTGGAGCCACGACTGACATAGGTAGCAACTGGGCGATCAGAGCCTCGGGAGCCAAAAGTAAGAATGGGCCGAACCTGTACTCCACCTCTAGCTCGGCGGCCTCGACGAGTATGGGAGACTCGTCTATCAATCTCCTCTAGCTCTTTGTAGAGCTTCGTATATATGACCTCCTTTTTTGCATTACGCTGTCTGTGGACACTTTTAAAAGTGTCCACTGTTAACTTGAATTTGTTGACGTTTATCTACAAGTTTTGTAATTGATTAGGGAGCCCGGGCTTATTAATAAATCCACAAGTTACAACATATTTCAATTGTAAATAATAAAATATTGAAAGTTATGCAGGTCTAATGTAACAATGTACCTGTCTAGCTTGAGTCATGTCGTGCATTGCATGCACCATCCGTATGTTATTGCGGCAATAGACCAGCTGCTCTAACTATCTTGTGCTCAACAGATTGCGCAACTTCGTATGTGTGAGTGAGTAGGAACTCTAGTTCCTCTCACATGCACCCGAAGAGCAATCCTAATCCACAATAAAAATAAACAATGTTTAGGATTCTAGTATCTACACATAATTATAATTTCTAACTCAATGATAGAGACTAATGCAGATAGAAGACAAGAGTTGGAGGATCTTGCTGTGAGTAGATAGAACCAATATGATTATCCACTACTTACAGTTGCCTATGTGCTTGATTTAGAGTTTCAACACAAGGGGGGACAACAACAGGCAGACGGTGAGGTGGTACGTGGTTGGAATACCACTTTGCAAAGGTTGGTTGGTACTCCAAAGGAAAGACGCAAGGTGAAGAATCAGCTTTGAAACTACCACAACAAAGAGAGAATGTTTGAATGGAGTGACACACAACATGACAAGTTAAAGCTGAATTTTAAACCTTTATTTAAATCTATGTCATTATTCATATGAACCTTTATTTGATGTTTGAAGTGTAATTGTGGGTTTTCAAATTGTCAGTTGTAGGTTTCATGTTGTGGGAAGACCATGGTGCAGAAATGTGAGAGCTTTAGCACCTGGCCATTCGTATTTTGGGGCAGGTGTGCTCTTCATCAGCTTTGGAGCGTTTATGGAGTATCTTTGGTTACATACACTCAAAGAAGAGGAATTGCCTTGGGAGCCAAAAAGTAGATGAGCTCGTCTTTGTTAATGCAAACTTGCGTTTGCTAACAAAGATGAAGCATGAGTACACGCATGATAAATACATTGGCTTTCATATATAGGAGGTAGACAGGGGCTCCATCATTGGTGATGTAGTTGAGGAGGCAGAGGGTGATAAGAAGGTTGTCGACAAGCATAGAAGAGAGGTAGACATCAAAGAAAATGATTGGGTATTGTTGAAACTTGAGAAAGCAAGATTCCGTAAGAGGCCAGGAAAGGAGGGAGCATGCCCTAAGCTCTCTACTAGGTATTATGGACCTTTTAAGATAATCAAGCAGATCAATAAGGTTACTTTTTGGCTTGCATTGCCTGATCATTGAAAGATTCACAATGCCTTTATTGTGCAAGTATGTGGGGATAGAGCTAGAAGAGCCTGTCACACAGAAGAGCCGTGAGAGGTTGATGAGCTAGAGGAAGTTCTTCAACCTGAACAGATTGTGTTTCACAAGGAGAGAAAGCTACCTGCTGGTAAGCTTTCCAGGAGATACCGTGTGAAGTTCAAGAACTATTTGCCTATCGATGCAAAATGGGTTGATGAAGACTACTTTAAAGATTACCCACAACTTCTTTAGGGATATTTGGAGGCTTTTCAGTTGAGGTCAATAGCTTAGAAGCCGGGGGGAATGTCGCCATTTGCCCATGTGGTCTTCCTCTATTTTTGTGCCAAGGCACGGGAGGCTAGGGAGCTTCATGTCGCCCATACTAAGTCTAGGAGTCGCGTCACCTACGGGAGGCTAGGCCTCATGTCACCCGTAGTGTGGCCAGGACGTGGAACCCACTGTCAGTTCCTTGCTCGGGAAGACCCGCTATTTATAGGTTCCAGGAATGGGAGATATTTCGATTGCATAATGCATATGCATGCATCGCTACTTGTTTGAAACTGTTTTTGTGTGACTTGTTTTCGTGCGAATGCCTGTTATGACGTGTCTAGTTCACGAGTAGGGGACGCACGCCTACCCGTGAGCCGTATGATTGTCTTGTATTCTGACATGGTTTGTGGCTGTGAACAGGTGGTAAGTATTCATTTAACCCTTGTTTATTATTGTAAAGGTTTTATAACCTTAGCAGTTCACACTTATTAAAGTTGGGCATTGGCCACTGGCCTAGTGCCCGGGGCCCAAGGATAAAAGTGTGGCCAACCCAAACTTTGGGCACCCACGCATGGCCTCATAATTGTGTGGACACTTAAAGGGAGTGCTCACCATTAATTATGGTGGCCTACACTTTTGATTCTCATTCATCCTTAAATTAAAAAAGTTCTGCTTAAGGAATACCTTTGAGTTGTTGATTTTGTTGCTGAACAGGTTTTGTCGAAGTCCACATGGTGGATGAAGTTGTCGGCAAGCCCCAAGCCAATCAGTGCCATTGCTTTGTCATTCTTGTCCTCCCATATTAGGGTTTGCTGGGCATCTGCTGTAGGCTTCTTGTTTGTTCCTTTGATGATTCTCCACACACCACCTTGCATCAAAAGGAGTCTGATTTTAGTCTGCCATGTAGGAAAGTTTGCCCCAGTAAACTTCTCGATGGCAATGCTGCTCCTATGTGCCTCCATGATTTAGAGGATTAATGTAGCTTCATGTGCCAAGTTGAGAAAGTAAAAACGCGCTCATGTAGTGAAGAAGAACGCATACAAAACACACCTCATGTAGTAAAGAGGAACGCAAACAAAACGCAGCTCATGCGGGAAAGAAAAACGTAGCCATGTGTGATCTTATGGTGGCTACACATGGAGGCAAGAGACGCTTGATGGACACCAAGTGTGGGTAGGCAATAGGGTCTAGAAACACGCACAGAATCAGTGTGGACAGAAAAAAACAGCATCAAAACGTAGAATCCCTAAAAAATGTAGAAAGGTAGATGAGCATGATGGCGTGGAGAGAGAAGGGTTAGCCAGGCATGAGCATGGTGAGATGGAAAACACCGGTGAGAGGTGGATAGGCTAGCTCTGATACCATGTTGAGATTAGATGGTGCTTGAGAGAGAGAGAGAGAGAGAGAGAGAGAGAGAGCAATGGAGAGAGATTGCACAAACACAATGATGAATGAATTATGATAATACCTCCGCCATGTATAGTGCTTTATAGGCATCAAGCCTCATCTCTTGACCTAGAACTTAATAAGTGTTGTTCTAGGGGATGTTCACACCAATGGACACACTAGAGACTCCAAAATACCCAACATTAACTTGTTTTATCAGTCTTGGAACTCTAGCCAAGTATTTGCTTGCTAATCCCTAATCCCGGCGCCTTCTAACCCTCTTGGATTAGGTCCCTAATCCATAGATTAGTGTCCAGGTACATAACAGGTGCAGCCCCGACGGTCCGGAAAAATCTGGAGGAGTAGCCAAGGGAAAACTTTAGCATCTCTTGTACTTGAAATTCAGTTGTAACACATTTTTCTTGTACATAATACAATTATGTATTTTAGGGCTATTATGTGTGGTGTGTGCTTGAATTCCGTTGTTCTCATCTCTCTCTACTCTCAAAACCCTACCACGTAGGCATAAGAGCTCTACATGTACTGTTTCCAAGATCTCATGGGGCTGGTGTGCACAAACATCTACGTGCAAGGAGAGCTTCAAGCTATCCACAAAACGCCCCTCCCTTTGCACGAGTAGAGGAGAGGTAATCTTCTCTTGCATTGAGAAATTACTTCTTGGCCATCACCCATGTCCTATTTTGAGGCACATCAGTTCTACACGATATGGGTTAATGTTAATTGCTTTTTGTTGGTGATGTACATCACCCATATTGACTTGGGGTTTGCCTAAGATAATTAGCTCAGCGAGGATTAATTGGGCTGGAAACCTTGTGTTTTTTCAAAGCTTGCTTGACTCTACTAAAGAAGATGCCTTCGTCTCTTTTCAAGCTATTGAGGATGTGAAGCTTAATAAGTTTGTGAGGCTGTGGCACCTTTCATGCCGCTTGGCTAGGACTTGGTTGCAATGCTTGTGCGATAGTTTGCAGTCTGCAGGTCCAGGTGATGGTGGCCGGCCAGAGTGTTGAAATGCTTCCAAGGGCCCATTCGAGGAAAGAGGAAGTGACGGTAAAGCCAATGTTTTCTCCAACGCGGACAACTCAGAGAATGGAA
This sequence comes from Cibotium barometz, assembly GCF_041138505.1. Classification (NCBI taxonomy): domain Eukaryota; kingdom Viridiplantae; phylum Streptophyta; class Polypodiopsida; order Cyatheales; family Cibotiaceae; genus Cibotium; species Cibotium barometz. The sequence continues at coordinate 1,467,577 of NC_141052.1, forward strand.
TTGATGGATCATCTACACAAGGGGATGGAAGCCACTTGTAGAATAAAGTGCCCACCTTGCACATTATTGAGTGTGTACTTGTACCTTATAAAAGTACACTTTGACCATTTAAATTACCATGGATTTTTGCCTGCAAAACCAAAACACAAGCCTGTAAACAAAAACAGATAGTTTCACACCACAACCCTGTGGTTGCGTGGTCCTCGAGGCTCGGCGTACCCAGCTCCTTGAGGCACAAATACACTTGCCAATCAGGCATATGTTCCAAACAACATTCATGAATTCCTGGTGTGCACATGCACATTCAAATATGCATATGCACACATACACATTGTACAGGACAATCTCCCGTTCTCATTGCTTGTACTTAGCCTTAGGCTTCAGGTACACTGACCATCATATAACCAGTGAAGATATTCCTTGGGTCTCATGTGTAACTAACGTAACCCAAATTAAGTCCATGGTTGCGTCCCAAGCATCAAACCGTAATTTAACCTAACACTTCCATGGGTCCCATGGTGTAAAACCATCATATAACCCATACAAATCCATGGGTCCCGTGGTACAAAACCATCATATAACCCATAAGAAAATAATGGAAAATGTTATGATAATAAAAACAGGGCTCTCCCTTGTCACTTTATCTTGATGCGGGTTGAACTCCAATTAGTATCCATTTCTTAAGTGTTAGGACAAGCTCAATTTTGCTTGCTTTATCTTGCAAAAAATAACTTAACTCATTAATTTTTCATACTTGTTGTATATTTTCTCAAATGTACTTTTCTTTACGAACGAAAAGATATTTTATTGAGAAAAAGGGGTTTGAGGTCGCCTGCCTTTTGATTTTTCTGCCTCATGTTTGTAAATACACTTGTCCTGATGCAGCTCCAAACGGTGATTTCATTGAAGAGCACTGCTTTCACTTGGTTTGAAAATTATATTCCTAGTTGAAATGATACTAAGTAAAAATGCCTGGTTTTTTGAATTGGCAGTCCTGAGGCTGTTATCAAACGATTTGAGCAGAGAGAACATGCAACCGATGCACATGCAGTTGTGGAATATCTTCGAGCACTTCTTTTGACCAATTCCATCTCGGAGTATCTTCCTGATGAGCGATCTGGGAAAAGTTCGAGCCTCCCTGCGCTGGTACTTTTTATTGTATTTTAGTGTAGTTTTTAAATACAGGGTCTTTACAGACATATTCCCCACTTTAAAGTGGAGATCTTACACACCATGGGAAATCCTCCCCCCCGTCCAACTCCCATGCGGCTGATGGGCATGGTTGATGTCTGTAAGGATTCTTATGCAACAAGGCATGGATGTTCATCTAGGTGGCTTGGGTGCCAAGTTGAACATATGAGGTTTTTTTTCATATTACTGGTGGCCCCTATTTATTTTTGTGCACTTTCAACTTCTTTTCCAGCTGCAAGAATTGAAACAGCGTGCAACAGGAAGCCTGGATGAACCTTTCCCCACTCCGGGCATGACAGACAAGCATCCTCTGCATGTGGTGATGGTCAGTTTGTGTAGTTATTGTCTAGAAATCAGGGTGTTATTGCATCGGATAAACTTATTTTAGTTTTAGCATTGCATGTGTTTGAAAGTCTATATTTTTGACACTTATATATTTTTGTCCTCCACAAGAAAATTTTCTTCTTAAGGCAAGAGTAATGCGTGCGCTTACCTAACTTACCGTCTTGTTCTTGGTGATATTTCCTCTCATGATGGGGCTCTTGGGCCTTTTGATTTCCGCCTAGTCTAGCCCTTCCCTGTTATGTTGACATGCATGTGACAGGAGTTAGTGATGCATGAGAATTACTTGTGTCTTTATAGTGTTCGTGGTTCTGTTATCATCAAGAGTTGGAGGTAAATGTGTCTTATTAGCCTTTGCTGTTTTGTTATCATCTTGTCGCATGCTTCATTCCGAAACAGGATGCATGTGTCATGTCTACTGGTTAACATCAGGGTTAGGGTTAGAGTCTAGTAGGGTGCTGGCCATTGTGAATGGTATTTCATAATAAAGAGACCGAGACCCAGAGTGTAGGTAAGGCTAGAGATGCACATTGGTAGTGTTGGTGCATGCATGTGAAGGATTTCAAGTCCTTGAGGCAGATGGACTACAGGTTGGGTAGAAGAGAAGCAATTGTGCACAGCAAAGGAAGGGGAAAACTTAGCTTGGCCATTTTTTATAGCAAGAGGATCAGTGGGGCAGCCATTGGGGGGAGCCTAAAACGCCCCCAGCCAGGGTCTGGGCATGTGAAAATGCTTAAAAGGGGTGGTTAGGGGTTACCTTGTATTTTGCCAATGAAATGTGTGTGGAGTCTCTATCTTTGTTATCGACAATTTCTTACTTTATATGCCACAAAACCAGTCAAACACTTGTGTTTGGAATTGCTGATGCAGTGCATTATCCCTTGGTTTCAGGTTGACGCAAAAGGCGCAAACAAGTCAATGCGCTTTGTTCAGGAGCTTATTTCCACATGTTTGTTCATGATATTCTTTAGTGTAATGTGGTATGCTTCTCTCTCTCTCTCTCTCTCTCTCTCTCTCTCTCCCCCTCCAGTTACGTGTGTAGAATTAGGTTGAGTCTTCCCTCGCGTTTCTTTATTTTTTTGGCAGGGTAATGTTTGCAGCATTTTTAAGAAAGTATGTGAGTAGCATGGGTGGTATGGGTCCATCAACTGGCATCAGCACTAGCACTGCATATGCTCCTAAAGAGTACAGCAAGGAGAATCTTCCAGAAAAGGTGTGCCATTCTTTCCATTGTTTTGGCAATTTGGGCAGCTAATTGTGTTGTGATTCTTTGAGTAGAAAGAGGCATTTAGTATAGATTGAGTTTTGTTCACATTTAAGGTTGCACCAGGCATGCTTGGTATGTTATGTCCTTGGCTGGGTTGCATTAGGATTTGACCATAGGGGTCAGACTAGCCCATGCGAGAAATATATCCGAGTGTGGTGACAGAGTCATGGGTAATGCGTGGTATAGGAGGACTAGACATGGATGTTAAGTGTCTTGACAAATTTGATTTAGGCCCACTATTCTGTAGCTTTGGGCAAGCATGGCATACAGCCTTGCAGCACTTGCACTCGGGGTGGGAAAACCATGACACAATTGTGTGCATTATCTTTCCTTTGGGGGTGCGAATTTGTAAAAGACTACACCACCGAACAGTAGCCATGTAGTTTTTGGTGTATTTAATCAGCTCTTTAAGGCAGCTGGACGCAAGCTCTGACAAGAGTCTGACAGGAGGCTGCATCCTGTCTGAGGGCGGGTTCTTTTAGCTTTTGGGACATAGCCACCCTAAGTCGCCACACACGAGTCATTGAAGCGCAGGGATGTGGATTTTTTTCAAGTGCTCTAACTGTAATTGCATCTTGTCGGGTCTTGTAGACTAGGTCTTCTGTTGCTGGTAAATATAAATATAAATATAAATAAATAAACAAATGTATTTGGAGTAGCAAACCAATTATGTAAAAACTTCTCATTGGCTGTCAAGTATAAGTTTTTTCTTACATTTTTTGGAAGGTTCTATTTTCTTTAAAAACAGAATACAAAGACTTTCAAAGATGTGAAGGGCTGTGATGAAGCCAAAGAGGAGCTGGAAGAGATTGTAGAGTATCTAAAAGATCCTGCCAAGTTCACCCGACTTGGTGGCAAGTTACCCAAGGTACGCTATAATGGGGTTGCAGGTGAGAATTATGCATGCGCACATCTTGCACATGAGTGTATTATGTAAATCTTGTAAGACTGATGGATACATACATGTATGCCGCGCTTGAGGGTATGGATATCTATGATCTTACTTGGCTCGCCAAAGAGGCTGGCCTGGAGCAAATGTAGAAGCGGGCTGTGTGCTGGGCAAGGTTGATGTGTACGTACTGTACGTTGTGTATATGTACGTACTGTACGGTGTTCCGTACAGTAAAATTTTTTATGTACGTAAAAATACGTACCATTGGCAAACAATAGGACATTCAACACCTTTCTACATTTAAGGTACATAAAAGTTTGAAACATTCAAGAATCAAAATAAACCAATTTGCATGTAGTATGTACTAATTTCAAAACACACATCATATACTTGACACAATGGCTGTCAAGACAAAATAGCAAATGTCTGATGTCAACCTAAAAGGCTCATACTAGAGCATACAAATAACAAATCATAAATGTCTGATGTCAAGAGTCAAGACTCAAAAGTAAAAAACACTAAGCAATAACAAAGAGTCTCGACTCGACTCTCGAGACTCTACTCTTTGAATCTCAAAACTCCTCATCGGATGAGGATGATGACACTCCTGAAGAGAGCAAGTCCCCATCTGTCAGGACGTTGCCCTCTTCATCATACTCTGGCTCTGCCATCATACTCTGCTGTCCTGGATCATCATCCTCCGTAGGCTGAATGAGAGGAACAGCCTCATTTGCCCGTCTCCGAGGAGTACGGACAGGAAGCTTTCCTCGCCGAATGGTCTCTCGTCGTGAAACTTCTGGACCTGCATCTCGCCCGACTAACGGGAGACTGAGAACTCGCGCACGTGACCTCGTCACACGTCGATCCACACTCTCCAGCTCTCTGTGCAGCATGCGAATAATCTCCTCCTGATCGTTTCTCACAAGCTGCTGCTGCTGCTGCTCAGTCTCCTCTGCACTCCCCTCCGAGACCAACTTCAATTTCGATGGATCTGTCTGTTAAAAAACAAAATGCAATTCAGTGTTCACATTATTAACAGCGTAGAAAGTAGTAATTAGTAATTACAAATATTCGCTTGAGCCTTGTAATATGTATAAACGCTAGCCCAAAGTTTCAACTTTCTAACCTGCTTGGGTGTCCCCAAAGCGTGGTAATCTCGCACAAGCTTCATATTTGCTCGGCAGTAGACCAATCTCTCTAGCTGTGCAGTGCTGAGTCGATTACGGATCTTCGTGTGAATTAGCGAATAAGCGCTCCAATTGCGCTCGCATCCACCAGCAGAGCAATCCTACATGTCACATGTGCATTGTGACGTGTCAATGGTGACAAATTACAATGGACATTGGACATGGTCATAGACAATAGACATTGATGATTGGACAATGAACCATGGTCCCAGGTCCAAAACACATGTATGAAAAATGTAAAGATAGAAAACTTTACCTGTGAGAGGACACGTAAAGCGATACGAGTGAGCTTTGGAAGACCTTGTCTTCCATAACTCTGCCACCATGTAAGAGAGAACTTCGTTGCCTCCGGCCTCAACGCCACAGCTCTAGTAAAGGATGACCCTAAATTATTTTCATAGCTTGCGAGCTCTGCATCAATGTCCAACTGCTCATCCTCCTCGCAAATCAAGCCAATGTACGCATCCTTGCCCTGTAGTAGACTCCTGTCATTAAAAAGAGTTGGCTTCTTGTAGAAAGGATGAAGCAATGCAGCCATCGCATGAATGGGCCGACTCATAAATGTCCATCTCTTGTCTACAATAGCCAAGATCTCTTCCCGACTGTAAAAGCATTGACGCAACATTAGTTAACAGGCTGAATTTTGATTATAGTATTTACTATTATACATTATAGTATTGTACTAAATAGTTCATAGACTCGAGAGTAATCATTGCAGAAGCAAGTACATACCGATCAAGCGCCAGTGATCTGCAGCCTCTGATGTGTGTCTTCATCTCTGAGAAGAGATGATAGACTAGGCCCATGGTGGAGCCCTCCATGTCTGTGACACGCAGCAACACATAAATTGGCTGCAATGCTACTATCATAGCCTGCACCTCCGACCAAAAGGACTCATCAAGCACCCGCCGCTGTATGTATCTAGTGGACTCCTCCTGTGCGTGATGCATCTCTCTCCACTTCGGGTCCACTACTGTCTGTAGAAGTGGATCCCTCACTGCATAGAGTCGCTGCAACACAAGATACATATATGCAAATCTGGTCTTCAAGGGCCGCACCATGTCAAGTGTACTGTGACTCCTAAAGATAGCCAATGCCTTGTGCTTTTTGCGAAAAAAAGTAGTCATTTTTGTGGCATCGGAAACAATAGGCAACACCCATGTTAACTTCCCAATGTCCTCCATCAACAAGTCAAGACAGTGAGCTGCACATGGAGTCCAGACAATGTTCTTAAACTCTGCCTCAATCATCTCACCCATAGCCTTGCAATTGGAGGCGTTGTCAGTAATAACCTGCACCACATTCTCTGGGCCAACCTCAAGTATAGCCTGCCGGATGTGCTCATAGATAAACTGACCTGTAATCCGCTCTCCAGCCTTTCCTGCATCAACAGCACGCAAGAAGTACGTGCCAAGGCAAGACGACACAAGAATATTAATGATGTGTCGCCTACGAATGTCACTCCAGCCATCTGAAATGATGGTGCACCCAAACTGCCCCCAACCTGCCTTCACTGGTACCAATGCCTTATCTATCAATGCTTTCTGCTCCTCAAGCGTAGTGGTCCTCATCTTATTGTATTCCAACCCCGACCAATCCTCTGTGTGTCCAACCTGGGCTATGGCTCTGACCATCCTCTGCCACTGCTCAGTCCTCAAGACATGAAAGGAGATGTTGCACTCAATGAGAGTGCGAGCAATCTCCATCTCAGCCACTTTCTGGCGCTCCTTCACCCAAGAAAGAGAGGCAACTCGAGAAGGCAAGGTAGTCTGCCTTGGTGCATGCATCTCTCCATCATCCTCCACATAGTCCTGCTGCTCATGCATGGTACGAGCCCTCTTCCTACTACCAGTGGGCTGCTCCTCCTGAACCTGTGAAGAACCACCCAAGTCTCCCAAGAGTGCATCATGGAGAGCATCCTGTGTCTGTTGACTACCTTTCACCTTTTTCCCTGCACCCATTGCTGGAAAATTCTCAGCAATCAACTTATCCCTAATGTCCTTTGGTACTGCCTTGCACCCTGCACAGTTATTGGTTGTGCCAATGCCTGTCAAGTGCATAACGACGCGAGAAATGGTACTGGTGAGCTGAAAGTTGCAATACTTGCATTGCCATCGTCGCGTGCCAGATCCAGCTTGCCCTGGCGTGTTGACAATGCGGATCACATTGGTGTGCTCTTGCCAATACGGGTTAGTTGGCTTAGGCATGATGGCTCTTGAGACTTTTGTCTGCACCTGCCAAGTACGCAGCACATATGCAAGAGAAAGAGATAAGACTCAAGACTCAAGAGGGAGAGAAAGAGAGAGAGAGGAAGATGCTCAGTTTACCTACACGCACGCCTGGCGGCAAATTTCCAACGCTGTGGTCGCCTGGGCTTTTTCGAAATCTTCCTGCTATCGCCTCTCTGTAACGCACGCTCTCTGGAGTGTAATAATTAAACTTGAAAGGCCTAGTATGTACCCAAAGGCAGCCGCCAGGCGGGCGCCCATTTAACACGCTCGGCGATTTTCAGCATTAAAAAACCCACACGTACGGATCGATCCGTACGTGTACGGATCCGTACAGTACGGCCGTACGGTACGGATCAGATCCGTACGTACGTATATATCAACCATGGTGCTGGGGAGCTATCCTCAATCATGAAAACCAGAGTAGAGGCTTTGAGGAAGGCTATTGTTGAAGCTAGGAGCTGGAGGTCTGCTTCGGAGAAGAGGCAGGGGGTGGTGGCATCGGCTGGTCTTGGCCAAGGATGATGGAGTGGCTGCCATAAAGTCCTTTTGAAGGGGTGAAGACCAAAAGAAGCCAACACCTGCCGAAATAAAGCAGTCCAAATGCTGAAACCTGCTGCGAAAAATGCTGATGGGGGGGAAGTGGGGCAGAGGCGTGTGAAGAGGACAACTGGGGGGATTCACAGGAGGGAGAGGGAGGAGACACTGAGGCTGGAGAAGGCGGCAAGGAAAAGCTGCAACATGGGCGAAGGAGGCAGTGGGACGAAGAGGAGGCTAGGGCAGCAGAAAGGAGGAGAGCGGTGAAAAGAGGGAGGGAGGTGAGGTTAGAGGGCGGTGGCGCAACAGAGGGTAGGGCAGAGGCGGGGGCTAGGGGTGCGAAGTCCAGGTGGAGGGCAGAGGGGGGGCGCAAGGAGGAGAAGGGGGGATGGCACAGAAATGCTCAAAAGGGGGGGGGGGAGCGTGTGTTTTAACTCCATATTCTAGACTGATTCAACAGCGTCCACAAAAGATTGCAGTCGGAAACTCCAAACATCCCGTTTATCCAATCCATAAAGAAGGTCACCTTTCTTCTCCAAGTTTCCTTGTTGGCAAATGTGAGTACGCGTTATGAGAATCAACACAGGCCTCGAACTCATCCTCCAGGCAATTGAGATCTTGCTGCGGCTTGAATCCTCTTTCATGGCCTGATTCAATGTATGATGAATGGCATTTGTTGGTTGCCAAAAGGAAGCCTCCTTTGTGTTAGCAGAACAAACCCACAAATTTGTTGCAGTAGTGGTTAATTGTGGAATTCTACTTTTGAGTTTTTTTTTTCCGAGAAAAGATCCTTTCATTAGTTATATAAAAACGCCCGTAGGGCTACAAAAGATCTCTCCTACTCATAAGAGAAACAGAGCAGTGAATACAGCATGGCAGCCCGGGAGACTCTCCCTAGGTGCTGCAAAATACAAGCATCAGTACAAAGGACTGAGAGGCTAAATCATACAATAGGGGGGGGGAAGAGCCAAACAGGTGGCCTGTAGTGCCAACGGGGGGATCCCGTGTGTAAGGTGTAGAAGGGGCCACAACGCCAAGTGGTGTGAAAGGCATGGTGCCGCAAAATCGCCTCATCCGAGTCTCCCCGGATGCGGTCGTACTGTCCTCGCAGGGTGTGGATCAACTCCTGCCAAATCCCCTGTACAGTCTCTGCTGGTGGCTCCAATCTCCCCTCAAAGGCCGTAAAGCACCGAGCCCTCCAGGTGAACCAGATGGTGAGGCTGCTGAGGAGCTCCCATCGTAAATCCCGCTCCTGTGTCCAGCTAGCGGACGAGAAATCCGGTGCCGGAACCAGGCGAGGCTGGCCTCTAATAAATCTGATGGCCTGACTGCCCTGCTCCATCTCATAGCCCATAGCAGGCCCTGACGAAGTCGACCAAGCAGCGGCACCCCACGTAAACATACCCTCTGGAGAGAGGGGAGCCAGAATACGCAGCATCCGCAGCCAAATCTGCTGCGCCTGAGGGCAATCCCAAAGGCAGTGTCTCTGTGTCTCCATAGGGTGGCCGCATCGGACGCAGGCCGCCGGAAGACCGCTGTAAACAAGCCAAGTGCCAACTGCTGAGCCCCTGTGGGCGACCAGCCACTGAAAAGTCGAGATCCTGCGGGCCTGTCGACTAGCCCAGAGCCGAGCCCAAAAATCCTCCAGGAACTCCTGTGAGAGTCCCTGTAGCCGCCAATGCCCTGCTGCCGCTGGAGAGACCGTCCTCCTCGCCGTCGTCAAAATATGCCGCCCTAGCTGAACAGTATACTGGAAAAAGGTAATCTCTGTGGCCTCAAGGGATGCATAAGGATCGTGCCACTCGTACTCCCCGGGGTCCCACTGTAGCCGGGCCAAGGGGCGCGCTGCATATGCCCATATGCGCCAATCCGGGAGCACATCAGCAGGATCGGGGTCTATATGCCACTTCCGAGAAGCGGCGGCCACTACCCGAATCCTCTGAAAGGTGCACTCTGCAACCAAAGGCGACTCCACCTCCACTCGTTGGAGTCTGCCCTCATCCTGAATCTCATAGTAGAGGCAACTGCCATCCTCAGTGCAAGCTCTGACAGCAATCAGGATCTCCAACTGTGTAAAGGCTCCCATCCACCATGGGGTCACTGGCTCGAGAGGCGTGAACCACTCCTCTGTGAGTGCCTCCTGAATATCATCTCTCATAATCAACCCCCCTTTGAAGTGACTCAGCCTCTCCACCTGGATCTCCTTTGGGAGACTGCAGAAGGCGTGCCAGTCTCCAAAACTACGAGCTGGGCCTGCCGCTAAAGGCCCCCAGGCTAAACGAGGCCGAGAACCCAGCATATGACCCTGTTCTGTGCGAACCGTTGGGCTCCAGATGAGCGGCTGTCTGGCCCGCTCCTCAACACAAGAAGGAGGTCGCTGAGAGAGCCCCGGTCTCAGCAGCTCCCAAGCTCTCAGGATACTCAAATCAAATCTGTCCTCCCGTCCTCTACTGAGGCCTGCCCTCCTCATCTCTATGAAGATCCAGCGAATCTTTGGTGCCCAAGTGCCCCCTGCTGGGGGCGCCCGAGCCTGCAGCCGCTGAAAGAGGAGCTCTTTCCAAGGCTCAGCGCCTGGAAGCAACCCCCGAACAATAAGCTTCCCCAATAAAGCTCTGCTCTGATCGACTGGATCTATAATGCCCAAACCTCCCTGAGCCAGCGGAAGTGTAATAACTGCCCATGCAACCTTTGCCCGAGCTGGCTGACCGTCCCGCCCACAGAAAGTTTCTGATCAGCCTCTGTACCTGGCTGATGCAAGAGCTCGAGAAGATCCAGCAAGACGTAATGTACCACATGATCGCTAACAGCACCTGATTTGCCACCACCACCCTCCCAGCCAAGGATAGTCGAGCTGTACTCCAATACAAAAGCTTCTTCCAAATGCTCAGAAGAAGCGGGGCAATCTGCTGCTCAGGTGACAAATCTAGGCCAATCTGGCATCCCAAATACCGCACTGCTGTGCCTGGAGGAATCCATCTAAAACCGGGGTCCGGGCTCCATGCCGGAGTGGGAGCACTACTGATCCAAAAGGCCACTGTCTTGCGCCAATTGATCAATGCTCCCGAAGCTGCACTAAAAACCTGGAGCGACTGCTCGGCCCGAAGAAGATTGGCCTCTTGGCCATGCAAAAATAAGCCTGTGTCGTCTGCAAACTCAGCATCAAGCAAGTCCTCCCCCCGGACTGGGAGCTGAAGTCCTCTCAAACCAACCTCCTCTGCCGATGTAATGAGGCAAGGCTACGTCTCAGCCGATGCTCCCTCTCGCGAATCTCTCCCAGCCGTGTCAAAGCTGCAGCGTGTAGAAAAGAGCTAAGCTCGATGAGTCCCTGGGCACACTGGCCTGCTGCATCTTGGTCAGAGCACTGACTATCATGCCAGATCCTCTCAATGTCCTCAGCGAGACTAGGATCTGTAAGTACTCTCTCTGGGATCCTCAACTGCAAGCTGGGCTCCCGGGTCCTCTCCTCCCATGTCAGGATAACTGGTGCATGATCTGAAAATGAGGTGCCAGCGAGAATGCCGACGGAGCGCCCTCGCTCCCCTAACCAGTCGCCCACATAAAAGCGATCAATCCGTGATAGATTAGTCCCTCCCTGTCGGCGATCCGACCGAGAGAAACTAAGACTGTCCTGAGAACGGGTGAAGGCCCCATGCTGCCATGCATCAGTGATCCTCAGTGTCATGCAAAACCGGTCCCAAGCTGCAAGCTCCGTGCCGTGCACTATAACATGACTGCCTCCCACCCTATCGGCCGGGTCCTCAAGCATGTTGAAGTCTCCCCCGACACACCAATGTGCGGCCTCTGGCAATGCATCCGTAACCTGGGTCCAGAACTCTGCTCTGGCACTAGCATGATTAGGCGCATAGACGTTGAGCACGCCCAATAGCTCATCATGTATCCTCAGAATGACATACTGTGCTCTACCAGGCACAATGATCCCTCGATCCACAATGGCCTGCCGCCATACATCTGCAATGACCATGCAAACTCCTCCCTGTCCACCCAAAGGACCAAACCCTGCAGACCAAAAGGTATCCCATCTACCAGGCATCACCGAACCATATCTCCGGATCCTGCTCTCACCCAAGTGGTGCTCCTGCATCATCAAAATATCAATGCTGCCACCAACCAGGCATCTCTGAAGCTCCTGCCTCAAGCAACCTCGATAGCGTATAAAATGTGCTCCGCCCAGGCCCTGTACATTCCATGAGATGATCCTCATGGATGACCCGCTGAGGTAGATGCTGTCTCAGCCGTGCGACGGGCCTTCGCAAGCAGCTTGGATGGAGAGTAGTCCCCATCCGAGCGGCTGCGAATCTGCCCACCCGGTGTACTGGAAGAATCCCGGATCAGGCGCCAGTGGCTGTGGCCCATGGCGACTGCCTCCCGCTCTAACAGAGCAACCTCGTGTATACATACATATCCAGGGTCGCGTGCTAAGTCTGCCACTATACGCACGACCAAATGACGAATCCCTGAGGCATCCACACTCCCGGGATCCAAGAAAAAATGAGCCAACTCCCAGAGCCGGCCTATCACATCTGTCACCTCCAGGTCGCTCACATGATGAGAAAACTCAACTGCCTGAGTCTTCAAAGTGCTAATAGCGAGCTCTAGAGTCCATTCCCGGTCGCAAGGGCCACAGAGAGGGAACGAGAAGGCCACTGCTGAATCAAGTGCCTCCTTCCCGCGGGCCAGAGGTATCACTACATGAACTCGGATGGGTGCTGGCTCATGGGGGCCCTCTGCTCCAAAAAGCCGAGTGAAGGCGTAACCGAAAGCCTCCGATCGCTGTCTAACACCGAGGCGACTCAGCCGACTGCGGATAGATGATATCCGTGAAGCCCGGATCGGCATGGTAGGTCTCCTCTGTGGTGCTCGAGCGAGGTCGGTGCTCAGCGCCCTCCGGACTGCGGGCGAGCGCCAGGGGACTCCCGGGAAGGCGAGGCGGGTGGGGGGGGAGGAGGGGGGGGCGAGGGGGGCGAAGGGGGAACCGCTGTCGAGACCAGAGCGGGGGCGGGAGGAGGCGAAGGTGGGAGCGAGGCAGTGGGAGGGGATGGGGGTGGGGGTGGGGGTGGGGGGGTTGAAGGAGGGGGTGCTGGCATCTCCTGGTCCTCAGTCGCTGCAGGGGTCTCCTCCTGGAGGGGAGCAAAGCTGTTCCTCACGGGAACCCAGTGAGGCTGAGACTGTGGTTGTTGCTGCAGCGGTCTCTGTGCGTGCTGCTGTGACTGTCTCCCTCGGCGGCGCCCCTGTCCAGGCTGCCACTCCGAGGTCTCTGTGGCCTGAGCAGGTGTCCCGGAGGCAGCCTGCCGTGCCGCATCTGTGGGCGGGCCATCAGGGGCCTGCTGCTGTGGTGAGGGTCGAGGTCTCCTGCGAGGGCAGGCCTTGGCCAGATGGCCGACCTGCTTGCATATGAAGCACTGGTTCGGGAGCCCCGAGAACTCCACTCTCTGATCAATCCATCCCCCGGTAGCTGAATGACCTTAGGAAGGGAGGAGATGTCAGACACCAAAACTCTGACGGAGGGTAGCCCAGCTGCTCTGGCCACCACTGAAGCTGCTGTGGGGCCAGTCTCGAGTACCGAGCCCACCAATGCTCCTAGCCGAGAGAGAAGCGGAAGATACTCCCGGCGGAGTCCATGGAAGCAAACTGTAACATGAAAAAGGCGCTCTCCCTGCTCAGCCGCTGCTGGATCAAAGCCATGCTGCCAAGGTCTGAAGAAAGCCCGAGCACCCCTGATGTCAAGGGGACTCATGGCAAGGACCTTGGCCACACTCTGGGCGGTCTCGAACTCGATCTGATAATGTCCCCGGCCCAGAAGCTGTACGTCCAGGATCTTGCCCACATCTGCAAGAAGGCGGGCGTGGAGAAGATCCCGGAACTCCCCTCTGTTGGGGCGAGTGCCGACTATACGGCAGATGGTGGAATGGGCCTGAAGGCGTTCCACCTCTGCGGTGAGGCTCGCTTCCTCTTCCGGTGAAAGAGAAAGCCTGATGGGGGGGTCCTCGGGGGCGGGCGAGGGGGCTGCGGATGAGTCCCTCTGAGGCGAGGCGGGAGGAGTCTCCATCAGAGTCTGAAGCTTAGGCGTAGGCAAGGCGAAAGTGGAAATCCTGCAAGAAACGGGCTGCACACAGAGAGGCGGAAGACCGGAGGAAAAAAAAAAGAAAAGAAAAGAAAAGAAAAAAGAAAAGCAAAACCCCCTGGGGGGCGGAAGTCGGCACGAAGAGGGGGGGGGGGGGGGGGGGGGATGGCGAAGGATAAGGGGGGGGGGGGGCAGCTGCGCGAGTGAGGGGCGGGGAGGAGAATGCTGGCGAGGGGGGGTCGGGGCGATGCAGAGGTGAGATGGGCGCGAAGAAGGGGATGGGGCGAGAAGGCGAGGAGGCGAGGAGGGAGGGGGCGAGAGGGCGAGGAGGGTGCGCAGCAGCGAGGGAGGGGGGCGCAGCAGCGAAGCAGGCGAAGGGGGGGAAGAAAGAAGGGCGGTGGGCAGAGCAACGAGGGAGGGGGCGCAGGAACTACAGCAGGCGGGGGGGGGGGGGGGGGGGGGGGGGGGCAAGAGCAAGCGCAATGGCGGGGGGCGCTGGTGTGCAGGCCGCGCAGGCAGGGACGGGGCGTAGCTTCAGCGAGCGGGTCTTAGACCTTCTACTTTTGAGTTTAAATATTTTGTTTTTGTTATGGAATATCATGTTCCTGAAGTAATATCGCGTTTTCTGTTATCAGGGTGTTTTGCTCACAGGTCCTCCTGGAACAGGAAAGACTCTTCTTGCAAAGGTGGTTTTTTTCTCTCTTTCTAAGTCTAGCTCTCCATGTATCTCGGTGGTGTACACATTTGGGACGCTAAATGTTTATGATTAAAAAACATGTTTTTTAAGAAATCATTTTTTTTTGGTTGGTTGGTGTAATGTCACAGGCAATAGCTGGCGAAGCCGGGGTTCCATTCTTCTACCGTGCAGGTTCCGAGTTTGAAGAGATGTAAGAATGCCTTCTCTTGCATTCATGCAGTGCATGATTGTAATGGTCTCTGTCATGGTCTATGGTTGAGGGAAGACAAATTTCAGCGGTTGATTCAAGATGAATTACTGAGCGAAATCAGTATGCGATTTTGCCAGCTCGGTATGCTGGAATGTCTTCCCAACCTCTGAGTTGTCGCTCCTTGCCTGATCAGCATGTCACAATCAGCACGAGATGTTGACTTATCAGGTTGCTTTTTCTCCTGAAGCTCTTGACGGTGGTTTTTGTGTCAAGATCTTTGAGCCCAAGATACATGCCCGCCATAACCTCAGGAAGAAGAATAAGCGCATTGAGTATGGTTAGAAACCTTGGGAAATAAGGGGCTGTTGCGTGGCCACCTAATGGAACTAGCCGTTGTCAGCACCAGCCAAATGAAGAAAGAGCACTTGCGTGCGCAGTAGTGGAAGAGAGATTGCTGGGAAGTGCAGAATGGCGAAAAGCTTTGTGGATGGAAGCATTGTGGAGAAGAATAGTATTGTGTGATAGGATTGTTGCAAAGAAGAGAGTGTGAGAGAACCACGGGGTCTTTTGGTGTAGAAGCTCTGTGTAACTTGCTGTTGAATCAACTGTTTTGTTTGGGAAGAAGACGCAGGAATTGGTGTGAGAAAGCTGGGTTCTGTCCAGAGCAGAGGGTGCAGGGGTGACAAAGGATCTTGTAGGATGGTTGGTGCCCTAGGATCTCTGAGTTGCAGCTCTGTTGGAACTTGGACCAGCCCAAGGCTTTTCTTTAACATATCCCTTGCTTATTGTATTAGGGGAAGGTGCACGATTTTCTTAGCAGATAGTTGTGACAGAAGCCTCTGTCCAACCACATGGTCTTCTTCTTGCCCATGTCATGTCCAGTCAATTATTCATGCTTAACTTTGTGGATAACATCCTGTTTTGGAATGAAAATTTCTTGCTGAGTGGGCTGAATGCTTTTCCTCGTCGTCCATGACTAGGATTGATAGTGGGCCCCAAGGTGGAAGTCCAGCTTGTGTTTGAACAAAGGTCTCTTTTGCCCCACTTTTTGGCAAATTAAGCGACACCAGCTCAGCGGTTTCACAAGACATCCGCCCTCCCATTTCTGAACCCAGCCTTAGTGGTGATCATCAATATGGACATCAGTCCCAAGAAATGATATTGGAGGGGCTGAAAGGCTTGAGAGGCATGTGTCCCCGAGTGCATGTGTCACAACTAGCTGTGTTATCCTCCTCCACACCTGTAATGGGCAATGGCCCATGTTCGAGCGAGGTCATGTGTGTCATCTCATCCATAATTCCTATTTTGCTGGGTGATTGCCCCACGTTGGTGCAATTCACCCACACATGATTTCCACTGACTAAGTGTGCCTATATCCCATGCGTACAAGCCACTTATGTAGTGCGTATCTGGGGGTGTCGTCAGTCTTAAGAAGAGCTTGATAATCATATCATCTGCCATGATGCACACAGGCCAGCTGCAGTCACAGTTCTTGGGGCAATGAAGTGGAACCAATTTTTTTCATAAAGGTCTTTAGCTTTCTGAAATCATTAATGTTGATCTGCTTTATGCAGGTTTGTTGGTGTTGGTGCACGGCGTGTGCGTGCTCTATTTCAGGCGGCTAAGAAAAAGGTGAATAATCAATTTTATGTATGTATGTACGTGTATATGCACATGGATAGACAGATTTATGGATGCACGTATGTAGGCATGTATGCATGCATGTTTGAAGGGATGCATGCGTTTATGTATGTATGTATGCATGCATGCATGCATGTATGTATGTACGTACGCTCGCAATGTATAAATTTACCTTTTTTTCCTACTGCTAAGTAAATGGCTTCTATTATAGGTATGTGTGTATGTATACATGCATGCATGTGTGCGTGTGTGTGTGTGCTATGTATAATTTTTCCCATATTGGAGATCCTGTTTCCTCCTCCTGAATGATTGACTTCTTTGGTATATATTTTCAACAACGATGATACATTCACAGGCACCTTGTATAGTATTTATCGATGAAATCGATGCCATTGGATCAACTCGGAAGCAGTGGGAAGGGCATACAAAGAAAACACTTCATCAATTGCTAGTCGAGATGGATGGTTTTGAGGTCAATGAGGTGCTGACTGGGTTTCCCACAGGCCCTTTTTTCTAGCATGGCAGGGTGTATAACATCTAAATTTCTGAAGAGGTTGACCTGGTGTGCAGGGTATTATCGTTGTGGCGGCCACAAACTTGCCTGAAATTCTCGATCCTGCCTTGACTCGGCCTGGGCGATTTGACCGCCATGTATGCGTTTTGTGCTGTGTTTATACATTAGCTTTTCCTTATACCAGGTCCCTTACAGGCTGGTGGATCGTCTATCAGCCTCAGAGGGGGACCTCCCCAGCCCCGATCCCCGGCCTTTGATGGCAGGAAGGGGTTTTTCTATAAGCTAATTAAGTGGGCAACTGCTTCATGTAACAGGTGGTCGTAACAAACCCAGATGTACGAGGGCGACAGGAGATCTTGGAGCTTTATTTACTCAACAAACCTGTGGCTGAAGACGTCGATGTGAAGCTGCTGGCCCGTGGCACACCTGGTTTCAATGGTGCAGGTAATACATATGCATAGTTAGAAAATTTGATAGACTTCTGTTTGAAAGCCCTTACTGTGGCCCTTTCTTGCTGTAGATTTGGCAAATCTGGTAAACATGGCCGCTCTGAAAGCTGCTGTTGACGGAACTGAGACAATCACTAGCACCCAGTTGGAGTTTGCCAAGGATAAAATAGTAATGGGAACTGAGCGCAAGTCGTTTGTTCAGTCCGAGGAATCCAGGAAAGTAAGTAGACAGCTTCTTCAGACCTTGTGTGTGTGTGTGTGCACGCATGTGCATGCAATTTCACACATGCGGGTGTGCATGGGCATGTGTCTCGTGGGAGGGCACAGGGTTATGAAGTGCCTCATCACCCTTCCCAAGCTCCCTTGATTGATCTTTTTTTAATAGCATGGCTACTTTGCACCTGCATTTAGTTCTGGTTTCGAGCTGATGCCCAATGTGGGTATGGCAATTCCTCATTGGAGATCTGCCGGGCATAACAGAGTAGAGTTTTTAGTAGGAGCATCTGTGCAAGTCCTACACTACCTGGGCTCCTTACTTGGTGGCCGTCATGCCTAGGCAACTAGGTCTCCCGGGGCTACGCCTTAAGGGAGTAACGAAACTGCTTTCGGCGAATTTAATGACCAAAGCGTTTCTCTGTTCGAGTCCAGGGACGGCTCCAGCTGTCCCTGACCTTGGCTCAAAAAACAAAACATTTAGTTCTGGTTTAATGTGGTTTTTGAACACATATCCATGACATTCTTTTTGGGCTCGTCTGCTTGCAGCTGACTGCATATCATGAAAGTGGCCATGCTGTTGTAGCATTCAATACTGCTGGTGCCCATCCTATCCACAAAGCAACCATCACTCCCCGAGGCAATACACTTGGAATGGTATCGCAAATTCCTGACAAAGATGAGATGTCTGTCAGTAAGATACAAATGCTAGCACGACTTGACGTTGCTATGGGTGGACGGGTTGCTGAGGAATTAATCTTCGGCACCGAGCAAGTGACTACTGGTGCTCGCAGTGATCTTCAGCATGCCACTGCGCTTGCACGACATATGGTAAGGAATATGTTTCTCGTACCTCGTTACATTGACTGAGGCAACACACTTGGGTAAATCCAACCTGGTGTGAGTGTCTGCTGGCGTGCGTGCAGATGGATGGATGCTACATGCATAAATGATGCATGTAAGTCTGTATCTATGCACGTATGTATGTATATATGAATGTTTGTATGGATGCATAGATGGATCCATGGATCGATGGATGTATGTTTGTATGTTTGTATGTATGCTTGGTTGGTTGTTGGACGCATTGTTGGAAGCACGAATGCATGATGGATGGATGCATGTATGTATGCTTGGTTGGTGATGGATGCATGCATGCCTTGCTATGTGTGAATGTGTCTGTGAACAATGAATGATATGCACGTCTCATTTGAACACCTAAGGTTAATGGTTTTGGCTTTATACAAAATAGAATCTCACATATCATATTTTGCTGGCATTTATGACCTACATAAGCCTTGGATTATTATTTAATGATAATAATAATAATAATTCTAAAAGTCATAATCATAATAATATATTATTATCACATATCATAATATTATTAAGTTACTACATACATATTTTAACTCACGCACGCACGTACTCTCTATTTGCAGTGGCAGCAGCATATAATATCTATATCATAATATATATACATATATTTCTTAATAATTGTTTTATCATAATACATAATATCTACTATATATTAAATCTAATTAGGACAATTATATTATTGTAATCGATTATACAATTGCATATTCATTTAATCAATATTCAACTGTGGCGCAGGTGTCAGAATGCGGAATGAGCGAGAGTGTCGGGCCGATATATATTGCAGTTGATGATCAAAGACCAAGCCAGGAGATCCAGAGAAATATAGATGCAGAGGTGACACTTCAGAACTTTGCATTGAAGGGCTGCTAAAATGGCAGTCTGATATCATTCTGGTCATCCTTTTTTTTCTTCATACTCACGTAAAGTGGTTTCTCTCTCAGGTGGTAAGGTTGCTAAAAGAAGCATATGAACGCGTCAAAGCCCTTCTGAAAAAGGTTATCATTGCAGCTCTTGAGCTGGTCGTACAAAACATGTCAATATTTCTTGACTGCATGCGAGATGACCTTTGTCACTTAACTAGCTTTTTTATATAATTACAGCGTGAAGCTGACCTACATGCCCTGGCAAGTGCGCTTTTGGAGCACGAGACACTGACATCCAAGCAGATACACCAAATTCTCTCCCCTTTCCAGCAGACAGACGAGACCACCACAGAAGTTGCGAGCTGACCCAAAGATGCCCCTCTTCTCTGTGCATTCATATTGTACCCTTACAAGGGTACTTGTAAGATGTCAATGATATTTCTAGGCCAGTGAATTTTTATTTCCATGTAAATGTCAAAGGGTTGTAATTCATTTGAACAATTAATCTCTCTCTCTCTCTCTCTCTCTCTCTCTCTCTGGTTTTGGATCAACATTCTCCCGGAAGCAAATGAAGCTTTCAAGTTGATGGTTCATGGATTTTTTTGTTTGTTTTTGAGCCCAAATTGGTGTCTCTGCTGATTGCCCCCTCTTGAGAGGGCGTGATTCCCTCAGCAGCCGTAGTAACATCCTCTTCTCCCTGTTTGTCCCTTTTTCCCCCTTCACACTTTTAGGGTGAGTGAGCATTGCATGTCGTGTTCTCATCTTGATGTCCAGACCAGTCTTTTGGTCGTAATAATTCTTTCTATTTGTTACGATCCCTTAGTGCTAGGCTTATTATGGCTGAGTCTGTCCTGCATCTCTGGAGCAGAAACTCAGTACACAGACTTTTGCATGAATGTATGCTCTTATGTGTGTGTGTGCATGGGGTGTGTGTGTGGGAGCATATATTAATACCAAGTTCTATACCCACTATTGGGCACTGATGGCGTTAGTGGGGATGCCGTAGTATCTAGTCCATATACTATGCATGATGGAGTCGATGGTTTATTGTCTTGTGGATGAATACCATTAGGTTATAAATTGCACTTTCTTATAAGGTGAATTTGGGCATGTTCTTGGATTCATCTAGGTGTCTTCTTGATGTTGTTCACACTCACGGCATGGCACAAGCATGTCTAGACCGTCCCCAGGTGTAAACTGAATTTTCATATCACGGCAGGAGGTTCATAACTGTTCTCTACTGTTTGATTCTTGCAGCCTATCAACTAGGTAGGGAGACTTGAACATTATTTGAAAGTTTCTTTTTTTGTGCTTCACTTATGTGTGAAGTAGTGGCGGGTATATGTCTTATGTGTAACAAATCATTCAGCAACGTCATAACTGCATTGAAAAACAAAATTGTATCCATCCTTTTGGTGGTGGTGTTCGTGAAGTACACAAGTACAGGCCCAGCTACTTGTCATGTGACAAGTTCTGGCTTGAACGGCTGTGACTTGAACTGAGGAATGTAGAGTGCAGACATGATGCCATATTATTAAAAGATGATGCCGTATTATCAAAGTTTGATAAGGTTGATTATGGTCTTTTACTTTGCTTCTCGTTGGATTTGGAGAGTTGGATCATAATATGACTCCAGTAAAAGTGCTACTGCACGGTTATCATTTGGTTTGAGGGCTTTCTATCGAGATATGATCCCATGAAAGAGTACACCCCTTATCTCCCTTGAGCAAGACAGATCGGTTCGGCCATGTAGCAAGCCTACAAAAACACACATCTCAATGTAGCGATATGGCCTTGCATTCATGTTATGGATATTTTCTTCCTTTTCACGTCTGCCCTTTTCTTCACATATTCAAAACTAGAGCCAAGATCTTGAAAGCATGCTGTCCTTTTCATCCCTCTCTTATGGATTTCTAAAGAGCTTGAGAATATGAGTCTGCATAGAGCCAAAATCTTGAAAGCAATTAAAATATTGAGCAGTAGTGATGAAGAGTTCCAAATTGTGAAAGAAGTATGAAGAGTTGAGACCGTGAATCCATGAAACTAGATGCCAAGGAAGAAGAAATCCAGGAAGAAAACATAAGTAGGATGGAAGAAAAGAAGGCGACTTAAGGACATAGAAAGGAGGAGGAAATCGAAAAGTATGAGAGTTGGGAATAGAGGATCTAGTGACATAAATGAAAGAAAAAGAAATGAGAAGAAAAAGAAAAAGAAGATGAGAAATGGGAAGCCGTCACCTGCTAGCTACCTGAGCTGAGCCAAAAGAGTACATAAGAAATACCAAATAGTGTAGGGGCGCCAAATGTCAGGAGATGTTGATATCAAGTGTCCACGAGTAAGGGATTATAGGACCTTTCACTCTACCGTGGTGGTTTGCATAAAAGCAAGTGGTGATGAACATAGTGGCTTGGCAAAACCAAGGAGGAAGCTACCAAAGTGATACATCAACTATAATTGCCCCGACACTCAACAATGAACATCAATATTGATAATTATGATAATTTCATGTATGATGATCAAGGCCGAAATGCCCAAAATGTTTGATGTGATCCTGTTGAGAAGTTGTGTAGAGAACTAGTAGTGTGTGCAAAGAGTCAGAAGAAAATGTGACCAAAACCAAAGGGGTGCTCATTGAAGAATTAAGATACGAACAAATGGAGAAGTAACGAGGAGCCAAGATTACTTGGGAATTCGAGGAGGACCTTGAGATGGTATATCCATTGGCCATCAATGTCAAAAAGTTGAGACTGAACGCAATCATCCCAAGGCAGCCCAAGGGCCAATACCTGGAGTTCAACCAAAGCTAGATAAAGTATTGCAAGATCCAAATGTTGAAGCTTGAAGAAAGAAGGAAATCCAATTCGAGCCCTTGCTCCCGCCCTGGACTTCCAACCTTTGTGCCATCTCAGCCCGCTGAGCTTTTCGCCCGCTTCACCCCCCCCCCTCCCCATGCGTGAGTGCAAGCCTCTTGGTCACCCGCCCTTCAGGTCTCAGCTTTTGGATTTTTTTTTTTGGCGAGTTTTAGCGTTTTTTGGTCTTCACTTCTCTGAGAGGGCTCCATGGCAGCTGGTCCGTCATCCTCGGCCGAGGACACCATCCCTTGTATTTCCTTCTCAGAAGTGGAACTCCAGCTCCTTGCTTCAATAGTTGCCTACATGGAGGTCACCTCCTTGGACTTTGCCCGGTGCATGGACAACTCAGGGATCTTTTGTAGGCAAGCCTTATTAGGCGAGTGTGGAAAGGTCACTGATATTCATTCTTTGGGGCGTGGATACACCAAGTCGAGTTTGATTCGTTTGCAGCATCGGATAGAGCATGCAGTTGAGCCTCGTTTTATTACGCATTGCTTAGGCCTTCTTTTTGAGGTGGCAACATGGCTTCGACCCAACGTCAAACCCTCTGGTTAGCATCTCCTCAGGCTTTCCCGTGATGATTATTTTCTTTCCTGGATTCAGGAAGGAATACCTTCCCCTCCTACCGGTGATAGGTGGTCGGCGGGAGAGTGATGGAACCCCCCCAACCATCACCGCTTTAGTTTTAGCTCGGACGACAGGGATTCCCTCTCTTCATATCTGCAGAGCCGCTCTGGAGTTAGTTCCTCATGTCATATCGCTTTCTTGCCTTCGTGGAGCTCCTATGTTGCAAAGAGTAGAGTACTTTGGCATCCTCGTCCAATACTTCATTTGCCGGCAGATGGGACACCTTGCTATAGCTTGTCCATGTGTAGTTAGTCTAGGAGGGTGCCTCCACTACTTCCCAGCTCAGATCCACATCAGGGGAGGGGGGATCTCAGCCCCTAGGAGTTAGAGCTCGAGGTCTTGGCTTTTGAGAATCTCGGTGTAGGAGAGTGGTAAGAGTGTCGGTCTGAGATGGAACTACTGTTGGTCTTCCAGAGCAGAGCCTCGTCTCTAAATCACACGGTGCATTTAAGAGGGGGTTCAAGTGGGATCGACGGCTGAGGGGGCCCGATTTTGGGCGGGGCCGATCCGGGCCGTCGGATCCCCGAAAGTAAACTAGGGCCGAAAAAAAACTCGGCCTGTGAAGTAAACTAGGGATCCTAGTTTACTTCGCAGGCCGAGTTTTTTTTTGTGGGATCCCTAGTTTACTTCGCAGGCCGAGTTTTTTTTGTCGGGGGCTTGCCAAATTGCCTAGTTTACTCCAGTTCTCGAGTTTGGACTTATAATTTTTTTGCCTAAGTCTCAAATTGCAAAAGAATGATTTGAACCCACGACGTGCTGCTAGAGAGGCCATAGTCTTACCATTAGGCTATAATTTCTGTTAGCTAGTGTGTTCGGCCTTTATTAATATATGTGCGCGGCAGCCCTAGTTTACTTTCGGACCCTAGTTTACTTTCGGGGATCCGACGGCCCGGATCGACCCTGCCCAAAATCGGGCCCCCAGAGCCATTGATCCCACTTGTTTACTTTCGGGGATCCGACGGCCCGGATCGACCCTGCCCAAAATCGGGCCCCCAGAGCCATTGATCCCACTTGAACCCCCTCTTAAATGCACCGTGCCTTTTAGACACGAGGGTATAGCACACCACAAGAGCATATGGTTTTGTTAATGCGCACTTATCTCAGCAGCTCTTTGATGGTGATGGGCCCCCCAAGTACCATCCGGTCCCTTTCCCTTTTTGGAGATGATTGCCTTGTCATGATCTCGCTCTAGGCATCCAGATTCTCGTGCGGCTCGTTGACACTTCAAAGCATCACGCGGGCCCCGACCTTCCTCCCTCGCAGGTGAACCCTTCTTTCTCTGAGTTCCCTCCTTAGCTCATCCCCCACCCCACCCCCGCAGCCCAGCATCCCCGCTTTCCCCCCTTCGGCTCCTTCTGCCTTGGCTTCATCGGACGCCCGCCCCCCCCCACTCTTTCCGCTTGGTCATAGCACTTCCATTGCCCGCTGACTGTACTTGACTGGAGAGGAGGCAACACGCTAGTTCCGTTAGCCTCCTCTTAATCCATGGTTTCTTGGAGCCGGTAGCAACCATCGTGGCGTGCTCTCCCTCTAGCCCCCCCCCGGCCGCCCCCCTTTTCCCTTCCCTTGTTCTTTCGAGTTTTGGGCTTTCTGAACATTTATGCATCGATAAATGCCGCAGCAAACAGAGCCACACTTTGGAGTACGGTTCGTCAGTCCCTCCTCCAACAGACGGATTTTTGGTGCATGGATGACGATTTCAACATGTTAGAGTCAATAGAGGACATACTTTCAATAGAGGACATACTTGGAGGTGACATGGTCATAGTTTTAGGCACAGAGTACTTGGCCTGGAAGGAGTTGATTTTGTCTTTGAGGGGATAGGACCTTGGCATTTACCATAGTTCGAATGTAGCCCCAAGAGTTTGTACTTCTTGCGATCGAATAGGAGGAGTACAAGCTCGAACCTTTTTAGATTAGATCAGTTTTATGTGGATGAGTGGGCTTGTGGATGAGGTGGCTTGATTGGTATTCTGGCAAACACTATTTTCTCCGATCATGCACTTGTCATTCTATCTCTTGAAGACCCATGGAGGCAGGACATACATTTTAGCACTGGATCCTAGATAGCCTTATTTAGGATTCTGAGGTTTGTAGCACAGTAGATGACATTTGGGAGACTCTAGATTTTCACAGAGGTTCGGCTGCACCGTAGGAGCTTTGGACACAGGCCATGTTTCATCTAGGATTGGAGCATTGGACATCTTCACTTTTTGGGAGGCGGCCACTTTGGCTAGGTTGAAGCAGCAGGATCTCATAGTTCTCCTTCTAGATTTTGAGAAAGCCTATGACAGGGTGGACCAGGGATTTCTAGAGGGGACAATGTGGCGGATGGGATTTCTTGAGGAGTGGGTAAAAAGTTTTTTGGGGCTCTATTCATCTTCATACAGCTAGGTTCTCATTCAAGGAGCACGAGGCGACGTAATTTTGCTTTCTCGCTCGGTTCGATAGGGCTATCCACTAACTAGCACCTTATCTATTTTTGTTTGTTGCCGAGACCATGAGGAGTTTTCTCTCTGCTTAGGAGAGAGGGCTGTAGGGGTTGCGTCTTCTCTTCTGAGCACACGAGGAGTTGCTTGATTTAGAGTTTACCAATAACACAACGACATACCTATCCAGAGACGAGGGGAATCCCTAGAGATTCGTTGAGGTGATAGAGATATTTTTGTCATACATCCGGAGAACAAATCAACTGGCACAAGTCATGTGGATTCTAGGATGGCTCATGGCTTGCCCCGACTTCTTGGAGGGCAAATGAGGCTTTTCAATGGCTCACGAGTGGCAATCCAATTCATTATCTTGGATGCAAGGTTGGTGTCTATCCCCGGAGTAGCAGAGCTACCCCTCTTCGCCCGCTGCATGATCCCACCGGCTATAAATATGTGATTTATCCTTCTTTTTCATCATCTCTCTTGTTTTATAGAGTTTATCTAGGCTTTCCTTATCTAGCCGGGTAGTGGTGTGGCAAACCGGGTTCTTCTCGCCACCATCATGTGGTACAT
Source organism: Cibotium barometz (assembly GCF_041138505.1). Classification (NCBI taxonomy): domain Eukaryota; kingdom Viridiplantae; phylum Streptophyta; class Polypodiopsida; order Cyatheales; family Cibotiaceae; genus Cibotium; species Cibotium barometz. The sequence continues at coordinate 1,493,224 of NC_141052.1, forward strand.
CACCTCTTGCTGAGCCTTCTTTCGAGCTTGCATTGGTTAGGTTTAGTGGCTGATTCGTAACATTCTTTGGGCTGGTAGTGATGAGAGGCCTACTTGGGCCAAGGTGGCCTAGAGAGTGATCATTTAGCTAGCCACCACTGACATGGGGGGATGAACATTATCGACCCCTCTATTTAGAGCTGCACTCTTTTGGGCAAGTTGATAGTTCATGGCTTTTTTCCGGGCGGGGAGCCATTGAAGGACTTCGTCCTTGCTAGGAACTCAACCCACACCCCAATTTTGGGAGCTCTATGGGCTTAGAGTACAAGATGGATTTTCACGGAGATGTAGGCTCATGGCTTTTGCCCTGCATTTGAGGATAGATTTGCAACCAACCTCTTACGCGCCTAGGATCACCTCAAGCCATCCCTTTGGCAATCCACTCCAGTTGCATTCGAGGAGCACCTCCATCAACTTTTTATTTGGAACCCCCTAGTACATTTGCCTAGTGCTCACATGTTTGGGGCTTGCCCACATGCATCATGGGGAGCTTCGAGTATGGGCCCCGCTTGGTCACTCAGAGATTGGCTTATTTTCAGGAAGTTTCCCTTGGAGGCCCATGATGCATGTTTGGGGCTTGCCCACGTGCATCATGGGGAGCTTCGAGTATGGGCCCCGCTTGGTCACTCAAAGATTGGCTTATTTTCAGGAAGTTTCCCTTGGAGGCCCATGAGAGGAGCCTCACTAGGATATATGGTAGTGACAGACTTAGCCTTGACATTCTCTTCCATCCCCCCTGGAGTGGTTGGCCTCGACCTTGGACCCCCCTCCCCCCAGGCAGTGGTTGGGAGTGTTCACCATGCATGACATAACTTTGGCCATCCATGGATCTGGTGAGAGCTCCACCTTACCTTCTAGATGGTAGATGAGAGAGTAAAGCACGATGTGGAGGATTTTAGTGGATGCAGCTTGTAGAGGGTGAGGGTGGTTTCCATGCACATGAGTGGCACATACACCATAATTGACCAAGGTGGCTAGAGAGAGATTTTGGTGGTTATGGATTAGGAGGGTCGCCCTCTCACGTGACTCCAATGGCACCTAGGGGAGTGGACACGTTGTGATCCCTATGATAGTGTGGAGGCTTGCAGCACTCCTTTCTTTACTTACTTTTTTTTTTGTGGAATCTCCTTTCTTTACTTACACCGCATGTTGTGCCACATGATTTAGATGCCAGAGATCATGGACACTCTAACTGTAGCAACAGGGCATTCACAGGGCCTCCCTCCTTAGTTTCTCTTAGATTTTTGGAAGAGGCTATGGGATAGTTTTTGACTGTGAAAGATCACTCTTTCTATGGTAGCTTGGCACTTGGATGGCCACAGGAGGTAGGACAACATTTTTTCACGGTGTGGCCATCTCTAGGAGTCCTAGCATCATCACCTTTGGGATTGCCAAAAGGCTCAATAGGTTTGGCAATGGATTCTCTGCATTTCACTATGTATCAGGACCCTCTCGCATAGTTACTTGTTGGGGCATAGTTATGTGGGGCACTGAGGCTAAGGCTGCCATGGCATATGAGGAGGAGGGTGGGGGGCTTCCTATGGAATTGTCTGATCTTTATGTTTCTATAGTGCCAGTTCTAGCTCCATCCTACCGATCATTGGACTCCTAGCTCCAACCATAGATGGAAAAAAAGAAGAATTGCTGCATGGCACATTTGGAGAGCTCACTGTAGTAGTAGTGAGGCCATCGAGGGAACCCTTACCCCACCAACGTACTCCATCTAGAGCGTCCGGCTTGATATCATTCATACTCTTTGTGGATAGTGGGAGAATGGCACCACGACCATTTACAAAAGTGTCGCGAGACAAGGACTTCCTAAGGATTTAGTGTCATGATCCCTTTCTCATTGATAGTGGTGGTGAGCCCAGTTGGCACTCTAGACCACATGCGGCATTATATCCCCCCTTGTGCGAGTTAGCCTTCTCCTCCTAGAGTGGCCAACCGGAGGAGAAGAGAATAATTTTCCCTTTTCAATTTCTTGACTCTCGCTTCCCTTTATGAAGATGAGTTTATACTTAGCCACCACTATGGCTATTTTGCTTAGTAACTAATAGAAGGATATCTTTCCTAGAAAAGGGAAAAAAATGAGAGATACAATGGGGATTGTGTTCAAGTGTGAATATCTTGAAGGTTCACTAGCAAGAAAATAAAGCTGAAAGGATTGTGTTCAAGTCAAGAGCTTACCTTAACCTTGCGGAAGCATGTGTTGTTGGGTCTTGCCTTCAAGCCACAATGCAACTTCCCATTATGGGTGTGCTAGCTTGTTCGTCATGTTCTCACTTCATTGTCACACCGAATTTCTCCTTGCCACCCAAAGGGGTGAAGGGAGACCTCTCAATGCCTGGATAGAGGGGCAAGAAAAGATCCGTCTTCATGATGGTACTCTCTCACAAAGGTGAGGGACAAAGAAGAAGCTATTACAAGAAGAAAACCTATAGTCAAACCTGTCTACCATGCATCCATAAAGCAAGCAAGAAGTGAGGATTATTCTCTCTTTTCTTTGTACCTATTGTGCGGGAGTCACATAAAACTTACACGATGCATGTTTAGATATGATTAGAAACTGTGCTGTAAAAAAATTGACCGTCATGGATTGGGAATTGTTCATGTCAGATGTGCAAGGGGTGGCCCGGTGTTAACCAAGGTGGGTCATGTAGCTAGGTGGTCTTTATAGGAGCTCAAGGCGATCAGGTTTCACAACTAGTTCTATTTTGAATGCACCAAGAGCACGAGCATGGATGTGATTTTGGAATCATTGAATCATGAAAATCTTGTCCCAAGCGTTTGTGGAAGAGCGCCCGGAGTCAACAAGATCGAGGAGGGGTTCATATTCTTGTTCCTCATCTTTACCATCCACAACATCTTATTAGAAGCTCTACAGATGTCAATCAAGGTGGTGTGAACTTTTGTATTGCACGCTCTGCAAATATTGACTGAAGCGGTTTGAGGGGTTGTGTATGCCTCAACCCATGGCATGAGTCTTTCCTATTTCGAGGTTAATTTTTAAGGGTTGGTACCTTATGTATACAAATATGATTGGTTTTTCAATCATGAACGAGCCTCTTGTCTCTCATGTAAGGCCTTCTCAGGATCATGGTATATGATCCTCTTCTCTAAAACTCCATCACCACAAATGTGTCATGGACGCTTAGCCCAAAGGTCTTAATCTTTGTATCTTAAACGACGCCCAATGGTTTAGCTGTGTTCCCATTGACGGTGGCAAGATTCACCACAAGGCTTGCGCCTATACAAGTGGTCGGCTTCCCCAAGCAACCTAGTAATCCTTAGTGATTATGATAACAGTAGCACCATGTATAAAAGCCATTAGGTTTCATTGTGCATATTATTAGATAGGTTAGTGGAGGCTAAAACATTCTATCAAACCAAAAATCTAAAAACATGTACCATTAGGGAGAAATTAAAGGGCAAAATGTAGATTTTTAGACCAAACACAGAAAACAACTCTTTGGTTTGCATGCCTGCGTACGTGCTCAACTGGGCTTGCATATGCACGTTCTCAAGTAGGAACACACATTTCTAAGTCTGATAGAGGGAAGATTTGCACAATACTGTCATTAAGGAAAGGTCAAATAATATTCTTCACATAAATGTACATAATGATAAAAATGGTTCAAAATCGACCATTACATGTGGCCCAAACTCCTACCTTTGCAAGTGATAATAACAGTGCAAAACTAACCATCACGCGACCCAGACTCCCATCTCTGCAAGTGATAACAACAATTGAAAACTAACCATCATGCGGCCCAGACTCCCATCTATGTAAATGGCCCATTCTTCCCATAAATGTCCATAATATTCTTTCCATAAATGTCCATAATGATAAAAATGGTTGACCATCACGTGGCGTTGACTCCCACCTCTACAATAAGTGGTAGACTTGTCAGGATTACACATGCACATACCGAGGTGGAAATGCACGCTCATGACTCATTTAGCCACTTACGTTCCAAACCCACCTAGAGATGCACAAACCTAGAGGGAATGCATGTTCTATCTTGAAACGCATGTTCACAAATTTTACTTGGCCACACACGTACTCACACTTAGGAACACATGTTAACATAGATCTTACCTGGCTTGGGACTTAATTTTCACAAGTTGACTAGGACCTACCCACACACGTTCTCGATCACCCACATGCAAATACTCACACTTAGGAATACATGTTCACAAGTTTAACTGAGACTTGGTCACGCATGTTCCCAACCCACCTCGACATGCACGTACCTCAACTTGTGAACACATGTTCACAAGTCTAACCGAGACTAAAAAACATAAAAAACTTAGTTGAATCTAGAATATCCAAGGCTACCACATGGCTTATTTTGTCAAGAAGGGGTGAGCTCTAAGTTGATCACCTTTCATGTACACATGATTAGGAAGGATATTTAGACTCGATCCCCCTTTAGATGAGAGTGCCTCAAATGTCACAATATCAAGAGAAATCTCTGCTCGCTTCACAATCCCAGAGACCTTATAGGATCCAAGCAACACTAGGGACTGAACATTCGAGCGAGCAAAGACACTAGCTTGAGTGAGGCTTATTATTGGGAACCTCTCTCTTCAGAGATGCATATGGAATAGGAAGTTGGATTGTCAAACTTCCCTATAACCACTCAAAGGGGTTTTATAGATGTCATTAGACATTATCACATGAGGTCCAATCAACGAGTGGTAGTCAAGGACTCAACAAACTATCTAGCAAGAGAGAGGGTGCCCTTGCTACTAGAAAGGCCAAGCATGGAGGCTTTCCTTCTTGATATGAACCCTAACTAGTTTGGCTCATAAAAAGAAGCACTATCGGTAGAGGAAGGACTATTCCTTCCTCTATAGGGAGGATTATTCCTTCCTATAACCATGTTTGAAATGGTTGCAGAGAGAGACAATAGTTATAGATATAGCCTTTAGAGGAAGGAGTATACCTTCCTCTATAGGGACAATTATTCCTTCCTAGAACCATGCTTGAAATGGTCGCAAAGATAATAGTTATAGCTATAGCTATAGCCTTTAGTTTGGCTAGCTCCCAGAATGCAAACCTTTGAGTGTTCAGAATAGCCTAGAGGCCCATTGTAACTTTTGGCTTCGTAGAGCGTTAGACCTTGGTACAAGTAGTGTAGGGGGATTTAGGTTTAATATGACCATAGAGGCTGCAGCAACAACCCAGGCCACTAGGGATGAAGAGTCAATCCAATCTACGGGGTACACCACAATGAGAACCTTGTAGCACAGAGCAGGGAGCTTTGGACTACACCCAACACAAGGAGGGGCATACACACCATAGTACAACCTAGCCTTACACATGGATACCCTCCAAAGTACCCCAACTTGCCTCAGGAGTAAGGGAAACACAAGGCGGGGTATACACACCATAGTATAGCCTAGCCTTACATGGATACCCTCCACAATACCACCCCTACCTTAGGGGTAAGGGAAACACCTAGCATATGCCATGCCTCCACCAACCTACCCTTACCTGTACTATCACTTGGCGACTACTTCAACCTCCACCTACACCACTATTCACACTATAACCACCACTCAAGATATCTTGAGGATAGCAGCCCAAATAGGGAGGGGGTAAAAAATGGGGCCTCGGGGAATTCACTTTAAGAACATGTGAAATAGCATGAGAGTTCAATAGAAGGATTTTAAAAAAAAGATAAATTTATAGAAACATATTTACATAAGGGTATTATTTAAATGATTTTGAAAAAAAAATAAGTTTATAAAGAAAAAGGGTTTATTTTATTTTTTCCAAATTCATAGGATAAGGGATTCTACATATAGGCCTTGAACGCACGTGATGTATACAGTTTTTATATAGTGAGTGACAAGTAGGAATTTGGTGTGCATACTACATGAGGATTGGAAACCATGATACTACCCCTTTCTATAAGAGTCAACCTTAGTAGAGCCATGCTAGTCAACCTTAGGAAAGTAGATGCTACTCAACCTCAGTAGAGCCATTCTAGTCAACCTTAGGAAAGTAGATGCTAGTTAGCCTCAGTGCGCAAAGCTGTGCTAGTCAACCTTAACAGAGCAACCGCTAGTCAACCTTAGTAGAGTCATGCTAGTCAACCTCAGTAGAGTAGCCACCACCAGTCAACCTCAGTAGAGTAGCTACGCTAGTTAATCTTAGCAGAGCAACCTTGCTAGCCTCATCAACCAACAGGGAGCACCCGGACCTATTCCACCTACCAAAGCTTGGCTTTGTTGGCTCCATTGGCAAGACCCATGCTTGCCAATGTACATCACCCAACCCTTTCCACCTTCAGTATTAGCACAATAATAACTTATTCTCAGAGTGAGCCCCATGAACCGATTGACTGTGAAGACGGAAATGCGTGAGGGGGAGGAAGAGGGAACAGGGGGATGCTATGACTACCTAGAACGCCTAGAGGCCTAGAGTCCCCCAACTCAAATCCTAAGTCACTATGTTGAAGATGGTAAGATTGTCTATCCTGTATATATAGCTATAGTGCAATCAAATAGGGGGAGGGACATCAATGCCTTAGGAACCCATATTCCGCTACAGGGATATCACTATAAGGGACCTCACCTAGGTGGAAGAGTGTCCCATCAAGAAGGCAATCGTCGTATATCGACCAACCCACATAGCCCACCACTAGTTCCACTGTGCATAGGTTGCATTGTTGACCACATATATAAGGATTTTCGATTAAGAGCATCCATTCCAAGTCTAGCTCTCAAGAGCACAAACCAAGTATGAGCCTTAATTTGCTAAGCATCAGGGATGGGATATTACAAATAATTTCTCTTAATGTCATAACTAGAATGCATAATTGGAGGAGAGGTGCTACTCACAAAGCTAGATATTCTTTGGCTTTTGGTCCTCAAAGGGCACAAAAAATAGCTCAAGCCCTACTAGTAGTAGCAGAAAGAACGAGACAAAGTTTGGAACATGTTAGAGTTACCCCCAAGACCAGAAGACAAAGGTACAAGAAGATAGGACAAAGGGGAAGACCATAGGACAATTTAAGAGGGATCAAGTGAGGATATAGTTTCTAATGTCTCTTCATTGTCTTCAGAGGAAGGATTAAATCCTTTGCCCCCCAGAGACCTGGAAGAATTAGTCATAGACCCTAGCAACTTGCCTAAGGAGTTGGCAAAATATTGCAATCCTACTGAGGAAAAAAGCAGGCTAGAAGTAGCCCCCCTAGGAATTGGTAAGATCATGCCAAACACAATTGGATGCTGAACCTCCAGTAGTAGTCCTCACGGCTAGAGAGGACACTAATGCAGAGGCTAGTGTAAGATCCCTGTCCCCACCGCGTAACAGATTCGGGGTGCTAGCAACGGAAGTAGCATATCTTGCGTGGGGCGGCAGGGTCCCACACTCGAGGCCTCGCCAACGGATATCCGGACAGGTGACTAATTCCTCGATTCTTCCAAACCGAACTCGGAAAAACTTCTCTTGCCCAGAAAGCACGAGTGATTCCACCAGGATAACTTTTCCCTAACGTAGTCAAAAGCCTTAACTAACTGAGCTCATCTGACCAAACCCGTAAGTCCCATAGTCAGATCAGGGAAAAAGACTACTTGGATCATAGAGACCAACGCTTTTTTCCTCATTGAGAGGCACAGCCGTTGATTCTTTTCCATAGAACAATTTTTGTTTGGGATTTACTTCATCTATCGAACTAAACAGAAATTGAGTCTCGATTTACGAATCCATAAGTCCAGCCTAACCCCATCCAGTCCCGTGGGTTAGCCAACCGCCCAACCACTGTAGTGATGGGATCCAATTAGGAATTTGGTTAGGTTTTGTCCCAGGTACCAGGGAAAAGAGTTCCCAGGCCCCCTAGCCAGATTTTCAAGCAAATTTAACTCCAGTCACACCACTTACACACCCAATATGAAATTACCTTTTTCCTAGATTCAAATGTATTTAATTCAGTCATTTAATGAAATCATAGTGTTACTGATCATAAACTTCTAAGTATCCGGTTGAATCTTAATTTTCAATTTATTCCTTCATCGGAGTATCTATGGCATCATTGGCAACCAGAACGCTCACTACCTGTTCACTCAGGGGCCTTTTCTATAGTTCCTAGCTCATAGTACTCAGGAGATAATCACTTATAAAAATCAAGATGGAATCCTCGTTGAAGATCAGCAAGATCAACCAACGGATCCATATAAGAGAGCTATGGACTCATCAGTTTGAGGACCAGCAAGGTCAATCAACCAGATCCATACTCGGTTTTAGAAAACAACTCTTACTCCTTGTTCCAATATCTTTCACAACGCACGTGTGGGTATCTTCGGCGACCCAAAGCCCAAGCACTGTATGGTCAGCACCCTCTAGGATCCTTCACAGGTCACCTAGTGCTTCACTCATCGGCCGCTTCCTTGGTCTCTCATCCACCGTACCGGCGGAAGCTCACCATTTAAATCGAATCGAGGCTGCTCAAGACCTCGGACGACCTTGCTACGCGAGACGTCCTCCATTGACTGTTGCGTGACGAGTGGAGATCAATGCAAGGATACAACAAAAAGATGTAAGCAGGAAAACAAGTGACATTCTTATTTAGGGCTCTTGTAAAGAGTTCCAAGTTGTAGATGAGTGTGGGAGTGGGCTTAAGAATAATCCCACATGGGAAGTTTTGGGAGTTTTAGAGTTTTTGTATAAAAAGTGGCTCATTTGAGAGCTTAGGGACACATTGGGCTAAACTCATGTTTGAGCTCTCTTGAGACTAGCTCTCCCTCTTTTTTCATAAAGGTGCAAGCTCTTCTCTCTCCCCATCTACATTATTGTATGAGCAATGTTCTTTGTTTAATTCAATGCAATGAGATGATGTTTGTCTCTCTTCTCATGTCTATTCTCTAGTATGCATGTTTCTTTGTTGATAGCTTCAAGGTTTGTGTGCATGCTAGGGAAGTAAGAGCTTGAGAATGAAGGATGCTTTGAGCTTGTGTATGCATTAGCTTAGCTTTCTTCTTGTATTGGATGCATGAATGAGTGGGATGATGAGTAAGTGAGCAATGGCAAGATTGAGCTTGTGTGTGTGTTAAGTCTATGTCAAGGTAGTAGTGTTCTTAGCATTCTCTCCATTTGTGGATAAGCTTTTGTGCACCGGTACGGGTTGAATCCCTAGCTCCAAAAGGGATGCAAATCCCATTGGATTGAGCTATACGTGGATCATGCTACTCTTGCTACAAGTGAGAGAGTTTTTCGTCTCTCCATTGGTGGCGCTGCCGGGGAGAAAACTCAAAACCGGTTGAGAAGCTTGCATTACTACCACTATTTCTTTTTGTTTTTAGGTTTAGGGTTAGCATGAGTGTGGAATCTTGGAGCTAGTGATTAGAAGAGAAAAAAATAGATTAGCACTTACTTGTGCGGTTGAGATCTACTCACGCTAATGTTTTCTCATTCATGTATATGCTTTCCATGGTTGTTTTCATCTTTGTGTTCATTTTTTGTTCATAGACTAGAAACGAAAATCTGAATAATACATTAAGCTCAATGCATTATGTGTGAGCTTATGTATTATGCATTAAACTTGTGCTTAATGTATTAATGCGTTATGGCTTAAGCTTAATGCATTATGCAACAAAGCAATAGATTAATGCTTAATGCAATATTAGCCGGCTGCATCTAAGGCTGTGTGGACGGCTGGCTGTAAAAAGAAGGCCATTGAAGGCTGCTTCAAAAGAAGGCCATTGAAGGCTGCATCAAAAGAAGGCCGTTGAAGGCTGTGAAAGTGGCCGAAGAAGGTAGTGGCCGGCGTGGAGGGTGCCTGGGTGTGAAGTGGCCAAAGGAGGCGAAGCAGGCGAAGGAGCAGGTGCAGAGAAGGAGGAAAAGGAAAAGAGAGGCGCCAAAAAAAAAGAAGCAGAAGAAGGCGAGCCGTGTGGCTGTCGGCTGCTGGCTAGCGAAGAGCGTAAGAAGACGGGTGAAGGCGGCTAAGAGGAAGGAAGGCGAGGGCGTTGCTGCAGTGGCCAACGAAGGCCGTAAGAAGGGCTGTGTCGCCGTCAGCAGCACCGGCGAGTTGACAGTCCATCAAGGCGGTTGCAAAGCCAGCATTTGAGAGCAGCAAGCAGAGAAGGCGGTGGTTGACTGGCTGGCGGTTGCATGGGCGGCGAGAGCCTGGTGCTGAGGCGACTCCTGGCAGCTGAAGGTCGGGCAGCGAAGGTCAAGGCGGCGAAGGCCGGGCAGCGAAGCATGAAAGGTGAGAAGCGGTGGCAAGCTGGTGAACTGGTCGGCGAAAGGTAGCTGCTAAGGTAGTGGCCCCGGCAGCAGCAGAGGAGGCGACTGCTGGCAGCTGGAGGCCGGCACCAAAGGCGAAGAAGCAGAGGTGGCGATTGCAGCCGTGTGGAAAGTGAAGGAGGCATAGGCCGACTGCAGCGGTGAAGGCGAACGAAGCTGTGGCTGTTGTTTACAGCTAAGGGCCGCCAAAGAAGAAGCCGCGGGGGTTGGGTCAGGAGGCCGAGCCTCAGCTGCTGTGTCGACGGTGGTTCAGAGTACGTCTGCAGAGCAGAAGAAGGCGGTGGCTGTGGAGGAAGCGAGTAGAAGAGAAGGAGAGGCCGGCGAAGCAGTCGTGGCCGGGCCTCAGCTCTGCTGGCGACGAAGGAAGACAGGCGCAGCAACAAAGGAAAGCTGTGAAGGACGGCAGAGCAGAAGAAAGCGCAGCAGATAAGGAGGCACGTGAAGAGCCCGGCGAATCCGCAGAGAAAGCGCCAGGAAAAAAGGTTAGTATTTTTTCTTTTTTTAAATTGTTAATTTTAATTTTTAATTTTTTTGTTAATTTTCATGTTTTTAATATTTTTTTAAAAAAATAAAAATAAATAAAAAAACAATAAAAATAATTAAAAAGAAAAAAAAGAGAGAAAAGAAAAGAAAGAAAGAAAGAAAAATAAAGAAAAATAAAAATATTTTTTTTTTGCATAATTTGTATTTTTTTAAACTTTTGTAAAATTTTTTACATAATAATGTAACTTGCATCTTTTTTTTAAATTTTTGTAATTTTGTAAATAATTAGTATTTTTGTGTAATTAGTAAGAAATTAAAAAAAAAAGAAAAAAGAAAAAAAAGAGAAAAAAAGAAAAGAAAAGAAAAGAAAAGAAAAAGAAAAAGAAAAATTCTATAAATTATGTGTTTTATTTTGAGTCCATATTTTTTTTTGCATATTTTGTATCTTTTTTTAAATTTTTGTAATTTTGTGCATAATTAGTATTTTTGTGTAATTAGTAAAAAATAGAAAATAATAATAATAAAAATAATAAAAAAATAAGATAGGTATTTACACACCTATTCCTGATAGTTGTATTTAGCGGTTAGGTAGGGTTTATATATATATATATATATATATATATATATATATATATATACATAAATATAAATATATATATAAATATATATATATATATACATAAATATAAATATAAATATAAATATATATATATATATATATATATATATATATATTAAAAAAAATAAAAAAACAAAAAAAGCTTAAAATTTGACCTTATGCACTTGCGGTCGGGACATCATATAGACACTGCCATAGGGCCTAGGGCACCTTCTAAAGTACCTACGCAGGAAAGTGGGACCCAATCGGTAGAAGGAAATTTGGCAGACACTGCTGCTGAAACCTTTTCCGAATCCCAATCTGATACCCTTTTCAGAACAACTAGCTCATTGTCCATGGACAATCTAGGGCCGTCAAATAGTCATCCCTTAGCCCCAAATAGGACACCCACAAGATCTTTTAATCCATTTTTGAAGCCGACACCATGGGGTTACCACTCAATGTGAGACTTCAATATGTCTACACGAATGCTCAAGGAGCTGAGATCTTTAGGGATCCACAACAACGGTATCTTGTTAAGATCGCAGACTTTTTCTCAGAACTTGATAGAGCACCTCTAGTCAATGACCAGGGTAACATGTACATGGGTGGAAATGGTGTTCGCTATGAAGTCACCTATCATCCAGAGAATGTAGACAAATTAGGGGAGCTCTCTAAAAGCGAGTTCTTAGACTTATCAAAGCTTTCCAGAGCAAGGGAGTCTAGAGATGATTGGTTCATTAAGTCGGACATGCTTAGACCATCTAATGCCCAGTCTTCAAAGCCATCCATAGATGATTTACTTCTTGTAGATCTAAATTTGGAAAGGGATAGGAAAGGGCAAGAGCAAAATGGATCAGGGGGTTGAGAACCAATGGGAGTTTGTACGACAAACTCCAATGGGAGTTTGTACGACAAACTCCAGTGACAACCCACTTCAAGAGGTCTATAAGGACTCTTTAGAGGGATATTATGCCACAACTAGATTGCCAGAGCTAGATCTTCCTCTAGCACTTGTGGTGGTAGTCGAGAAGCTTGCAGGACACATGAACCGAACCGTTGATAAATGGGCCAATGAATACCGAACCTTAGATTGGAAGGAGATTCGGGAGCTCACGTGGAAAGGACAACCATTATTCATGGAAGTGTTCTCAACAAATACAGCTAAACCAGGAGAGACAGCCTTTCTTGGAGAAACTGCTGCTCCTCCCCTACAAGAGTTCATTAGAGAGGGACCCTCAACATCAAAGTGGACCACTGCAAGTAGCCCAACTCTAGCACCAAGATATTATCCTACACCAAAAGTGCGACCACAAATCACACCACAACAACGTTTCTCTCACTATGACAATCGGAGGGTAGGGGAGCCAACTCGGCCTCCCATAAATGCACCTCCTGAAATGCGGGTAACAAGATCTTTGGAGGGGGTTGATGAGGCAGGTAATAGGGGACCCACACCAGTTTGGGATGCATGTGGACCATCTTACCAAAGAGAGGAACAATTCTCATTGAGAGTGAGAGGCCGTAGGCCCTATGATGAGTATTCAAGACAAGTAAGGCCATCAACTCTTTAGAAACTGGTAAAGAAGTATGAAGGGTCGGGAGATCCATATGACCATGTAGCAGCATTTAGGCAAGCAGTTCGAGCTGAGCAAGTGACTGACAAGCATACGCAAATCAAAGGATTTGGGCTCACTCTTGAGGGAAAGGCCCTTGCTTGGTTTCAGGCACTAGAGGCTTCAGACAAATCTTCTTTACGAGTTCTGGAAGAGAGATTCATTGCTGCTTTTTCCTTGATAGGGATTCAACATGACACGGTAGCAAACATCTACTCTTTCAAGCAAGGTGAGATTGAGAGTGTTAGAGATTGTGTAAATAGGATGAAGCAGTACATTAATCGTTGCCCAGAAGATGAGAAGCCCACCCAGAGTCGAGTAATTTCTCTCTTCTTAAAAGGACTCAAAAATTCAATACTGCATACACATCTCTATGCAAAGAAGCATACAAATTTCAATGAGTGTTGCCATGATGCTATGGATTTCACAGATAACTTCAAATTCCAAGATGGTACTGGCCCTGAGGTGAAACCTAGAGATCAGTAAGGTGATGACCAAAGTTCAGGGTCTAGTGCGCTAGTAAATCCAGACCAGATAGCTAACCTAGTACTAAGGAGATTGGGACAAACCTATCGCCCACCCATGCAGCCACAACAACAGCAACAGCGAATGAGGAGTGTACTACCTACAGATCCTCATCTTTGTGGAGCATGTGGCGGTAACCATAAAACCAAAGAATGTAATACCTTTTCTCCTCTAGTCACAAATCAACCCACAAAGAAGTGGTGCCAGGCCTGTGCTTGGAACTTTACCCACACCACACAGGAATATACTCGCATTGCAAGAATGAGACAGGAGCGTGAGTAGCAAAGGGGTGGAGTGACTCCACAAATGCACCATCAGTATATTAATTTTGAACGTAAGCCACCGATGGCACAAGAGCAAGCACGACTTGTTCCTGGAGCTCAACCTCCTGCTCCTGGGACTGCTCCTGTGAGGGTTGTTGACTACGACAATTCAAATATGTGTAGAGACTTGGTAAACCCAGGCTATGTGGAGGAGGAATATGCATCATATTCATCCAAGGAAAATCTCTTTGAAAGTTCCGCATATCCAAGCCAAGCACTGGAGGCTCAACCAAGGGAACAAAATTCTTTGATGTTGCTAGGCGGCTACCAACCTAGGACTCCAGGCCCCTCAGGTCAATGGCAGCAAAGGAAAGTAGAAGCCAAACTAATGGGCCCCTGTTATGAGTGCGAAGAACCCCATTGGGCTCGTGATTGTCCACATCGATCAAGGCAAGCAGCTCGATCCAATACAACAGTACCACAGTTTCCACCAATTGAAAGATATTGTCTAGGGTGTTGTGTAGAACACTTCCCAAAGGATTGTTTGCTGAAACCACATGAGGAAGGCACCTCTCAACCAAAGGTCTCACTCAACCTTGTAGGGGCAGTTCCATTGCTACCTTCATCAGAGAATGAGGATGTCGTGCCACTTAGAGTCATGACTAGATCACAGACACAAAATGCCGAAATGCAAACTAATGAGACACCTCGAACTAGGGATGCAAAGGCAAATCTAGTGGACAAGACCCTACATTCCAATAGAAAAAGGACCACTAGGAGAAAAAAGAACCGCAACAAGCGAACTAAGAGTGCATCCACTAGTTCTCAAGAAGTCTCTAAACAAAACATGGGGGATCAAGCTTTTACATCCCAAGAAGTGCATGAGAAGCATCAACCTCAACCTGGGCCTAGTGCTAAACAAGATGAGGCTAGTACGACAGAGGATAGTTCTGGGGGTTCTATTTTTGTGGATAAGGTGAATGAGACTCTAGATGCCATCATTGATGCTCATAGAAGTCGCATTGCAGCTTTATCTAAGCATTCAAGAATACCCAAACCCTTGTGAGGAGAAGATCAATCTAGCTGTACATCAGCAACTCATTAGGGAAGCTCAATCAATACTTGAGGGACCACCTCCACCTATCCCTCGGGGCCCAACCTCTCTTAAGCCAACATTAGAAACCATACCAGAAGTGTCATCAAGTTGGGAAATAAAAAGTGAGCTCATCTCACAATCTCATAGCGAGAAGTTTGCAACAATTGCCACCCCATTGAAAGAAGGTATTCTGCCACCACCTAGCCTTGCCTTCCCATGCAATGATGAAGTTATTGATGCTAACGAGGACATGGCAAATGAGATGTGGGCAGCAGTTCATGAGAAAGTTAATGAGAATATGTCCTCTATTATTTCACCTCCATTCTCTGAGGCGGATTTTACCAGGGGCACAGAAAACAACTTTAGACGCCCAAACATCTAGGAGAAAGTTCAAACAATTGTTTCTCCTAGAAGTAAGCATACAATGAAAACCTTACCATCATATTTGGGAGAATATGAAAACTGTTCTCAAACCTTGAGGATACCCTCCATGCATAGAAGGTTGACAAAGGAGATGGATATGGGTATCGTGCAAGCTATTTTGTCAGCACCAGTGGCTTGTACCTTACCTTTGCTTGATTTGATAAAGCTTCGACCTGAGTTGTGGAATGATATTGCCACATGTTTGTCAGAGCAGGTATTGCTACAAAAGGGTCACCATCATTGTACTATACACCCTGAGACAAGGCATGTTATGCCAGTTCCTATCAACAAAGTAGGAAAATTTTGTGAGGACGATCAGGGAAATGCTACCCTTCCATTAGAAGTGCGAAAAGTAGCTTCAACTGCAATACTTTATAGTGGTGCAGGAGTGGGCATTGTGACAAGGTCCATTTGGGAAAAGTGGGGCAAACCAGCTACTATTAGGAGTACCAGGATGCGCTTGAAGCTAGCAGATGGAAGCTTAGAACATCCCCTTGGGCTACTTGAGAACATATTGGTCATCACCACATGTGGGATTGAATATGAGCACACCTTTGCAGTAGTGGATTTTGGAAAACATCCAAACTATGAAGTGATATTGGGTAGACCATTCATGCGACAATATCTAATGATTCAAGATTGGGGATACAATTATTTGTACCTCCGACATGATTCTGTCATCACAAGGGTCAACCTAAAGAATCACTCCTATCGTGATGTAACAAGGTCTCCAATAGATGAGTTTGATTCTGCTTCATCTGAGGGCTCAAGAGTTACATTGTTAGATGGGCGAGAAGATTTGTGGATGTGTGGAGCCTCATGTAGGGATTTCAACACTGAGAGACTTAAGGGTAATCGAAGTGTATCAGATGAGGCATACATTCCACAACCCTTCCCTGAGCACTTAATTGATCCACTAGAATGGAGTCATGTCCTTGTTGCAACATTATCGACATGTGCTTTACCTAAGCCAATTCAATTTTGTGACTCAGATGGATATGACATTATTCCTATATGAATGGTACAACCACGTGACCTTCTAGATGTTTTGTACTATGGGGATGCATCCACAACAGCACTGCATGTAGAGGAAGTCTTAGTGGAGGATTTAACACTCGAATCTGCTAATGATGCTAATGGATGGGACTCTGATTTTGAGGAACTAGAAGGTGAGCAAATGCCTAACTTCATTAATGGAAGTCGTCTCAAGAAATACAATGAACCATTAACTGAAGCCATGCTTCAACAACTGCATGCTGCACACACACGGAAAGAAGCACATGACCTACTTAAACATCAGGCTCAAGAAGAGGCTAAAGCTAGAGTTGCAAAAGCCAAGGAGCGTCGCAAGGCTTCTATGTTGGCCTTACAATTGGCTACTGATGAACAATATGTCTATCCTTTCAATATTCAAGCATGTCTTCATCTTCATGAGACTACCTACTTTGTCTCTGCCTTAATTGACTCTGAAGGAATTATCAATTTGGCTACCCAAAGATGCATACAAACTTGTACCATCTAGCCTAGTTGCTAAGCCTCCTAAAAAGCACATCTTTTCCAAGACTAAACCTCAGATTGTTACTCGTTGGGTCCCAAAGCATGTTCTTAAAGCACAAGGCTATTATGAGGGTGCACCAGCACTTTGGCTTCCCAAATGCCATGGTTTGCTAGAGGTAAAAGAGTGTATCAATAAGATTCCAAAAGCCACCCTTGGTTTTCCATATCAGTGGGTGCAACGGAAATCAACACAACCTCTTCAAGATAGGATAGGTGGTTGTGATAGCACCTACAAATCTCCTTGTGTTGATCTTCCCAGAACAAGTATTGAAACACTAGTTGTCCCAATTTCTTCGTGTTACATAATTCCACCATCAACTTGTGTACCTAAGACAAATCAAACGTTACACGAGTCTTCTTTGAGCATAGATTCTAGCACTTCAATGCCTAAATCCTCTTATCTTGCTCAAATTCCTCGACAATTGCTAACCTTCCCACCTCTTAAGAAGGACATACCCAAAACCAAAGATAAGGCATTAACACTACAATTGAAGCTCTTTGGTAGATCAGTGTTTGAATAGTCTCACATTTACTAATGTGGTTCCTTATGGCTTTAGAGGATTGTGTTTTTTTTGAGATAATCTTATCTACAATGTTTTTGATTGGGATTGTAATGATGGATATGAGTGTTTCTAAATTTCATTATTCTACGACCAGATACCTCCTGATGGATACTTGGCGAGATACATGTCCACCATGCATTGACCCTGATAGTACTCAACCTGAACATCGCGGGGGTTATAGTGCTCCTCCTTTTCAAACTCATTCTAGGTACTTTTATGCTCCCTTAGGTGAAAATTACTGTGGGCATCACTTTGTCACGTTATTCTATCAACATCATCACCCATTTCCACATTGTCAAGAGTGTGCACGACTCGTATTAGGAGAAGCTTCACACATTTGTTGGCTATGCCGCTCTTACTTTTGACGATATGGCACGGGCTTAATAAAACAAATTGTGGGAATTACACCCCAATGCCATAACCTTCTTGATGTGAGAGTACCAGAGAGAGGACCAAATCAACGTAGATTACCTGAGGAGGTTCAAGCACAACAATGGAGGGATACATGCATAAATGAATTGCAACTACCTATCTTGTAAGCCCTCCTTCCCCAAGCCTCAACATGTCAATTTTGGATCACTATGAGTACCTATATTGAGCAGTTCCAAAATTGAAATTGTCTGCTTAACCTTTCCATAGAACCAATGCCATATTTTAGCGAGAAAGCACTCCTTCCTCTACCACCTTCTCCAGAGGCCGGTTTTTGTACAGGGTTATCCTTGCATCTTGAAGTGATTGATACCATCTTTCCAGCAGAAGTGGACATGGATCCACCACCAGTGCAAGGGTAAGCTCAACGACTCCACAATAAGATCAACAAGCCAGGGCACTTTTCTCCCACTGGGTTTTTCCCCTCGGCTATATTCGGTGATTGGCACCAATAACAAATTTTATTCCTTTCTTTCCTTTTCTTGTTTGTTAATAAACATTTTGCAGAGATCTCAACTAAACAAGAGCATACAAACACGCCCCAATAGTCCACCTACCGTGCACACAACTTAGGAAGGGGAGAGACATGCAATGCCTACAAAGAGCAAAGAGAAGCAATCTGCACAACATCAGCAAATGCATCAATGCAAATGCACAACATCAACGAGCACTACAACAGGTGTATTCAAATCATAATCTTTTGTTCTTTATGTGCTTTTAACTTTTGGATATATTGTTTGCATGTTCACACATAGTTGGCTGGTTTAAGTTTTAAATTAGTTGTTAAAATGTGGTGAGTGATTTCTAGATTCTTAGAGGACTTAGTAGAAGGTATTTCTATTTGAAGACGGTGTAGGATATATACCAATGGAGTATGCTAAGTTCTTATGCTCTCGAAGTATATTAGTTATCCCTAGTGGTAGCTACCTCTTAGGTATGGGCTAGGTGCTAGGATTAATAAAAAATTTACAAAATCATGCCCTAAAAAATATATACAAGTGAATCGAGACATGACGTGTCTACAGCCATGTGGAATGCTTGGTAGGACCTGGGGTTGACTTAGCACCTTGGGGCCGATGCCTTGGTTTCCATGGGGTGAACACTGACATCTAAAAGATTCAAAAAAAGACCTTCAAGGACTCTATCGCCTTGATAGATGTTGGTAGGACTCTGGGGTACATTATGGGCCCTCGAGACCGATGCCCTCATCTTCATGGGGTACTCCTTATGACAAAAAGAAAGAAAAGGGTCTATCGCCCTTGAGATACTTAGCGGTCTTTAGATTCTCTTGGCGGAGGTCTCTCGGCCATTGCTTGGGTCTCATTGGGATGGAACCTTCCTCTTTATCATCTTTTACACACACACACCCAAAAAAAAAGAGAAAAAAAAAAGGAAAAAAAGAAAAAGAGAAAAGAAGAAGAGGTCCAATCACCATTGCTCATATTTAGGAGTAGGTTTGCCACTTAGGAATAACTTAAATACTTGTAGGACATTGAGACTGCGGTCATAACCTGTGGTGTGCAAGCACACTTGCCTTTGCATAGCACTATCTACCACTTAGTCTCACTTTGACTAGTCTTTACTCACCTCTTTTAGCACTCTTTAAAACTCTAATCAGCTTTTCACTTGTATGCTCACGTGTGAGATTGACATTGCTGTTTTTTTTTCAATAAAAGGCTTTACTTGTATCCATTGTTTTTTGTAGCTTTTGCTTCTACCGCGCTCGAGGACGTGCGCAAAATAGGAAGGGGGGACGAGTGGAGATCAATGCAAGGATGCAACAAAAAGATGCAAGCAGGAAAACAAGTGACATTCTTATTTAGGGCTCTTGTAAAGAGTTCCAAGTTGTAGATGAGTGTGGGAGTGGGCTTAAGAATAATCCCACATGGGAAGTTTTGGGAGTTTTAGAGTTTTTGTATAAAAAGTGGCTCATTTGAGAGCTTAGGGACACATTGGGCTAAACTCATGTTTGAGCTCTCTTGAGACTAGCTCTCCCTCTTTTTTCATAGAGGTGCAAGCTCTTCTCTCTCCCCATCTACATTATTGTATGGGCAATGTTCTTTGTTTAATTCAATGCAATGAGATGATGTTTGTCTCTCTTCTCATGTCTATTCTCTAGTATGCATGTTTCTTTGTTGATAGCTTCAAGGTTTGTGTGCATGCTAGGGAAGTAAGAGCTTGAGAATGAAGGATGCTTTGAGCTTGTGTATGCATTAGCTTAGCTTTCTTCTTGTATTGGATGCATGAATGAGTGGGATGATGAGTGAGTGAGCAATGGCAAGATTGAGCTTGTGTGTGTGTTAAGTCTATGTCAAGGTAGTAGTGTTCTTAGCATTCTCTCCATTTGTGGATAAGCTTTTGTGCACCGGTGTACGGGTTGAATCCCTAGCTCCGAAAGGGATGCAAATCCCATTGGATTGAGCTATACGTGGATCATGCTACTCTTGCTACAAGTGAGAGAGTTTTCCGTCTCTCCATTGACTCTCCGCCGTCAGCTGTTGTAACTTTATCAGTTAGGTCTCCACCTTAATCACAAGATGGTCAAAATGCTTCCCCAGCATTCTTGACATAAAATAGTCATTTACAAACAGGTCGTCACAAATACAGTTTCTATAATGAACTCACGTCTTTCTGGATTGTTCCACATCAATCCATATTACTTAACTCAATTCCAAATCATATGTGTATCCATTCTTGACCATATACATCATTTTCCTTCCCATCACATCAGATTCATTTCACATAACATCCATTCCTATCTTTCTTAATTTACATTACGTCTCATCACATCCATTTCTCATTACATCTCATTCGTTCACATCTTATATTATTCATTCACATTCTGATTCACATGACATCTCATCTCATCCATTCACTCATATCGACTTCATATCCATTCACATACATTTTTGCATTCATTATTCCACATACACATCCACATTCGTACATCCACATTCACATCTACATCCATACATCCATTTTCACATCTACATTCATACATCCACATCCACATCCACATTCATACATCCACATTCACATCTACATCCATATATCCATTTTCACATCCACATCGATACATCCATTTCCACATCCATATTCATACATCCACATCCACATCCACATCCATACATCCACATCCACATCTACATCCATACATCCATTTTCACATCTACATCCACATTCTTACATCCACATTCACATCTACATCCACATTCACATCTACATTCATACATACACATCCATATCCACATCCATACATCCACATCTATATTCATACATCCACATCCACATCCACATTCATACATCTATATCCACATCCACATTCATACATCCACATCCCCATTCACATTCATACATCCACATCCACATCCATATCCACATCCACATCCATACATCCATTTTCACATTCATATTCATACATCCACATCCACATCCACATCCACATCTACATCTATACATCCATTTTCATAGCTACATCCACATTCATACATCCACATTCACGTCTACATCCATACATCCACATCCATATCCACATCCATACATTTATATCATACATTCACATCCGCGTTCGCATTCATACATCCACATCCATACATCCATATCCACATTCACACATCCACATTCACATTCACATACATCCACATTCTTACATCCATATCCACATCCATATCCTTATCCACATTCCATATCTACATTCATACATCCACATCTACATTCATACATCCACTTCCATACATACACATCCACTTCCATACATCCATATCCACATCCACATCCATACATCCACATCTTTATCCACATTCCATATCTACATTCATACATCCACATCTACATTCATACATCCACTTCCATACATACACATCCACTTCCATACATCCATATCCACATCCACATCCATACATCCACATCCACATCTATACATCCACATCCACATCCACATCTACATCCATACATCCATTTTCACATCTATATCCACATTCATACATCCACCTTCTTACATCCATATCCACATCCATATCCTTATCCACATCCTTATCCTTATCCACATCCATATCCTTATCCACATTCCATATCTACATTCATACATCCACTTCCATACATACACATCCATATTCATACATCCATATCCACATCCACATTCATACATTCAATTTAACATTCCCATTTATATAACCACATACGCCTTCACATCTATTCTTTTACATCACATCCATTCTCGTCCTATCACAACCCATATACATCTTATCCTATCAGATACATTTCTTACCTCATCCCATATACATCTTATCACATCCTAACTCATCTTATCACATCCAAACTCATCCCATATGAATCTTATCACATCCCATCACATCTCATACACCTCTTTTCACATCCTATCACATCTCATACGCATCTTATCACATCCTATCACTTCTCATACACATCTTATCACATCCTATCACTTCACATATGCATCTTATCACATCCTATCACTTTTCATATGCATCTTATCACATCCTATCACATCTCATACACCTCTTATCACATCCTATCACATCGCATACGCATCTTATCACATCTTATCACTTCTCATACACCTCTTATCACATCCTATCACATCTCAAAAGCATCTTATCACATCCTATCACTTCTCATACACATCTTATCACATCTTTCTATGCATAAATTTTCATCTTAATGAAATTAACACTTTTAGAATAAAAAATAAATCTTTTATGCATCTATCTATGCATAAAATCAAAATTGATAAGAATAACTCTTTTGAATTAAAATTAAAATTCTTTATGCATCTTTCTATGCATAAAATCAAAATTGATAAGAATAACTCTTTTGAATTTAAAATAAAATTCTTTATGCATCTTTTTATGCATAAAATCAAAATTGATAAGAATAACTCTTTTGAATTTAAAATAAAATTCTTTATGCATCTTTCTATGCATAAAATCCAAATTGATGAGAATAACACTTTTGGGTTAAAATAATTTCTTTATGCATCTTTCCATGCATAAATCCAATTTAGTAGGAATTACACTTTTAGAATAAAAGAATTTCTCTTATGTATCTAATTTGTGCATAAAATCCATTTATGATGAAAATCTCACTTTTAGTAAAAAAAAAATCTTTTATGCATATGTTTATGCATACAAATCATTTATGATGAAAATCATTCTTTTAATATAAAAGAATTTCTTTTATGCATCTAATTTATGCATAAAATCCATTTATGATGAAAATCTCACTTTTAATATAAAAAATCTTTTATGCATATGTTTATGCATACAAATCATTTATGATTAAAATCATTCTTTTAATATAAAAGAATTTCTTTTATGCATCTAATTTATGCATAAAATCCTTTATGATGAAAATCACACTTTTATAATAAAATATTTCTAGTATACATTTTTCTATGTCTAGAATGAAAATAACCCTTTAAGAATACTCATACGATGGGGATTACTCTTTTTAACATAAAATTTAATTACTAGAAATCCTCTTTTTCTCAATTCATCAATTATGCATAACATAAAAATCAATTTCTCCATTATCACAATGAAATTCTTTCAATTAATCTAGGATGATAATTCCTAGAATATGGTAGGAAGTCCTCTTTTCATGCTTTGAATGAAATTATTTTATATGTAATTTTTACAAAAATTTTGCCATAGTTCCGCTGCTAGACTAATAAATCTCAATTATTTTAAAGGATAAAGCTTAACATTAAGAGAATGATTAGAATGATCCCTAATTGGGTCATTAACCCATAATGGATTGAATCATCAATATTCATGAAATACATAAACTAAAAGCATAGAAAAAAGCCATTAATTTGGCCTCAAGCATAGATTAATATTGGATTAAGGAAAAGCTTTATGAAAAGCTTCATTTGGATTGAGAATAGGTCATGAGAATGACCATTCTTTGAGTGAGAGAGAGAAATTACATAAAACCATTAAAATTAAGCATCAATGGAAATTTATGTAATTCTTTACTACCATTCATCAATTAACTTCAATAGCATTCAAGAACCATTCCAATTGAGCTTCTCAAGCTTGAGAGGGGTTGAGAAGAGAGAAACATTGAGAATTTGTAGAAAAGATCAAAATTCACCATTTACCTTACAAATTGCTTGATTCTTTGTTCACGGTAGAGGCCCCCAACCAATCAATTGGTTTGGTGTGCTGATGGAGTCACCAATGAAGATTGAAGAAAGAGGGAAGCTCCAATTTCTTCAATTTGGAGAGAATTTTAGAGAATAGTAAAAATTAGCATTATTTCAGCATAATTTTGGCATAGTATATTTCTCATATTTTTTTACAAAGACTCAGGTTCTATAGGAGAGGGAGGCTCTAACCAAGACCAACCGATTTCTAGATTTCAGTTTGGTTGAATTTGGACTAGATTTGGACCTAGTTTGGTTCCTTTT